>NC_051157.2:165931243-165955120 GCF_013339745.2 Dermacentor silvarum
CCGTGTTTGGGTCTGGACTCCGATACGCCGACGAGGACTTAGCGAGAAACTGTTTCGTCGCTATTTCGGACCATATAAGATAATCCGACGTATTGGCGCACTGGGTACTAGATGGTCGTGCCAGACGGCATTTCGCAATCACAGCGGCGCCGGCACGACCTGAAGTCATCCATGTGGTGCTCTTAAACCTTTCTACGCCCGCTGACATTTAGGTACTTTGTTTACTTTGTTATTGTTTTTTTGTTGTTTTTAACGCATTGTTTTGTTTTCGCTTTCGTGCTTGTAGCATCGGACGATGCTTTTTAAGGGAGGGCATTGACACGTATACATCTTTATCTTTCACACCGTGGCCGCTTTCCACCGGCTAACAAATGTTAAACGTTATCGCTCGGCGCAGGACGCGCCCTGTGTCGGATGTTTCTAGAACGTTATCGATGCTTCTTTCCGTTGCCTGTTTTCACAGACGCTTATGTTATCTGTTGTGTGACGATGCGAATTGCTAGAACTTTCTGGAAGACACGCGGGCATCAGGGATTATCTGGAACCTTCGATGACTCAGGTATAAAAGCCGACGCGTTTCGTCGCGCGCTGATCGGATTCCGACGATCGCCGGACTGTGTTCGCCGCTATCGTTGTGCTTCAAGTGTAACTTGCTTTTGTGGCACAGGTTTCGCCCAATAAAGAATCAGTTTCGTCATTCCCAGTTTTACCGACTGTTTTCTTCATCGTCACTACTACGTGACAATATAAAGGAAAGCCACTCGTAACGAGGCGCTCGATTTTAGTTAGTCACAACCATATAAAACAAAAAATCATTAAAAGAAGAGAAATCAATGAGTAACTAACTTGCTTTAATAATTGGAATGAGAGAGATAAAAATTGGAAATAAATGTTGATGATAAAACAACTTGCTGCAGTGAGAGCCGATTATGCGTGGATAATATAAACGAAAGCCACGCGTAACGAGGCGCTCGATTTTAGTTAGTCACAACCATATAAAACAAAAAATCATTAAAAGAAGAGAAATCAATGAGTAACTAACTTGCTTTAATAATTGGAATGAGAGAGATAAAAATTGGAAATAAATGTTGATGATAAAACAACTTGCTGCAGTGAGAGCCGATTATGCGTGGATAATATAAACGAAAGCCACGCGTAACGAGGCGCTCGATTTTAGTTAGTCACAACCATATAAAACAAAAAATCATTAAAAGAAGAGAAATCAATGAGTAACTAACTTGCTTTAATAATTGGAATGAGAGAGATAAAAATTGGAAATAAATGTTGATGATAAAACAACTTGCTGCAGTGAGAGCCGATTATGCGTGGATAATATAAACGAAAGCCACGCGTAACGAGGCGCTCGATTTTAGTTAGTCACAACCATATAAAACAAAAAATCATTAAAAGAAGAGAAATCAATGAGTAACTAACTTGCTTTAATAATTGGAATGAGAGAGATAAAAATTGGAAATAAATGTTGATGATAAAACAACTTGCTGCAGTGAGAGCCGATTATGCGTGGATAATATAAACGAAAGCCACGCGTAACGAGGCGCTCGATTTTAGTTAGTCACAACCATATAAAACAAAAAATCATTAAAAGAAGAGAAATCAATGAGTAACTAACTTGCTTTAATAATTGGAATGAGAGAGATAAAAATTGGAAATAAATGTTGATGATAAAACAACTTGCTGCAGTGAGAGCCGATTATGCGTGGATAATATAAACGAAAGCCACGCGTAACGAGGCGCTCGATTTTAGTTAGTCACAACCATATAAAACAAAAAATCATTAAAAGAAGAGAAATCAATGAGTAACTAACTTGCTTTAATAATTGGAATGAGAGAGATAAAAATTGGAAATAAATGTTGATGATAAAACAACTTGCTGCAGTGAGAGCCGATTATGCGTGGATAATATAAACGAAAGCCACGCGTAACGAGGCGCTCGATTTTAGTTAGTCACAACCATATAAAACAAAAAATCATTAAAAGAAGAGAAATCAATGAGTAACTAACTTGCTTTAATAATTGGAATGAGAGAGATAAAAATTGGAAATAAATGTTGATGATAAAACAACTTGCTGCAGTGAGAGCCGATTATGCGTGGATAATATAAACGAAAGCCACGCGTAACGAGGCGCTCGATTTTAGTTAGTCACAACCATATAAAACAAAAAATCATTAAAAGAAGAGAAATCAATGAGTAACTAACTTGCTTTAATAATTGGAATGAGAGAGATAAAAATTGGAAATAAATGTTGATGATAAAACAACTTGCTGCAGTGAGAGCCGATTATGCGTGGATAATATAAACGAAAGCCACGCGTAACGAGGCGCTCGATTTTAGTTAGTCACAACCATATAAAACAAAAAATCATTAAAAGAAGAGAAATCAATGAGTAACTAACTTGCTTTAATAATTGGAATGAGAGAGATAAAAATTGGAAATAAATGTTGATGATAAAACAACTTGCTGCAGTGAGAGCCGATTATGCGTGGATAATATAAACGAAAGCCACGCGTAACGAGGCGCTCGATTTTAGTTAGTCACAACCATATAAAACAAAAAATCATTAAAAGAAGAGAAATCAATGAGTAACTAACTTGCTTTAATAATTGGAATGAGAGAGATAAAAATTGGAAATAAATGTTGATGATAAAACAACTTGCTGCAGTGAGAGCCGATTATGCGTGGATAATATAAACGAAAGCCACGCGTAACGAGGCGCTCGATTTTAGTTAGTCACAACCATATAAAACAAAAAATCATTAAAAGAAGAGAAATCAATGAGTAACTAACTTGCTTTAATAATTGGAATGAGAGAGATAAAAATTGGAAATAAATGTTGATGATAAAACAACTTGCTGCAGTGAGAGCCGATTATGCGTGGATAATATAAACGAAAGCCACGCGTAACGAGGCGCTCGATTTTAGTTAGTCACAACCATATAAAACAAAAAATCATTAAAAGAAGAGAAATCAATGAGTAACTAACTTGCTTTAATAATTGGAATGAGAGAGATAAAAATTGGAAATAAATGTTGATGATAAAACAACTTGCTGCAGTGAGAGCCGATTATGCGTGGATAATATAAACGAAAGCCACGCGTAACGAGGCGCTCGATTTTAGTTAGTCACAACCATATAAAACAAAAAATCATTAAAAGAAGAGAAATCAATGAGTAACTAACTTGCTTTAATAATTGGAATGAGAGAGATAAAAATTGGAAATAAATGTTGATGATAAAACAACTTGCTGCAGTGAGAGCCGATTATGCGTGGATAATATAAACGAAAGCCACGCGTAACGAGGCGCTCGATTTTAGTTAGTCACAACCATATAAAACAAAAAATCATTAAAAGAAGAGAAATCAATGAGTAACTAACTTGCTTTAATAATTGGAATGAGAGAGATAAAAATTGGAAATAAATGTTGATGATAAAACAACTTGCTGCAGTGAGAGCCGATTATGCGTGGATAATATAAACGAAAGCCACGCGTAACGAGGCGCTCGATTTTAGTTAGTCACAACCATATAAAACAAAAAATCATTAAAAGAAGAGAAATCAATGAGTAACTAACTTGCTTTAATAATTGGAATGAGAGAGATAAAAATTGGAAATAAATGTTGATGATAAAACAACTTGCTGCAGTGAGAGCCGATTATGCGTGGATAATATAAACGAAAGCCACGCGTAACGAGGCGCTCGATTTTAGTTAGTCACAACCATATAAAACAAAAAATCATTAAAAGAAGAGAAATCAATGAGTAACTAACTTGCTTTAATAATTGGAATGAGAGAGATAAAAATTGGAAATAAATGTTGATGATAAAACAACTTGCTGCAGTGAGAGCCGATTATGCGTGGATAATATAAACGAAAGCCACGCGTAACGAGGCGCTCGATTTTAGTTAGTCACAACCATATAAAACAAAAAATCATTAAAAGAAGAGAAATCAATGAGTAACTAACTTGCTTTAATAATTGGAATGAGAGAGATAAAAATTGGAAATAAATGTTGATGATAAAACAACTTGCTGCAGTGAGAGCCGATTATGCGTGGATAATATAAACGAAAGCCACGCGTAACGAGGCGCTCGATTTTAGTTAGTCACAACCATATAAAACAAAAAATCATTAAAAGAAGAGAAATCAATGAGTAACTAACTTGCTTTAATAATTGGAATGAGAGAGATAAAAATTGGAAATAAATGTTGATGATAAAACAACTTGCTGCAGTGAGAGCCGATTATGCGTGGATAATATAAACGAAAGCCACGCGTAACGAGGCGCTCGATTTTAGTTAGTCACAACCATATAAAACAAAAAATCATTAAAAGAAGAGAAATCAATGAGTAACTAACTTGCTTTAATAATTGGAATGAGAGAGATAAAAATTGGAAATAAATGTTGATGATAAAACAACTTGCTGCAGTGAGAGCCGATTATGCGTGGATAATATAAACGAAAGCCACGCGTAACGAGGCGCTCGATTTTAGTTAGTCACAACCATATAAAACAAAAAATCATTAAAAGAAGAGAAATCAATGAGTAACTAACTTGCTTTAATAATTGGAATGAGAGAGATAAAAATTGGAAATAAATGTTGATGATAAAACAACTTGCTGCAGTGAGAGCCGATTATGCGTGGATAATATAAACGAAAGCCACGCGTAACGAGGCGCTCGATTTTAGTTAGTCACAACCATATAAAACAAAAAATCATTAAAAGAAGAGAAATCAATGAGTAACTAACTTGCTTTAATAATTGGAATGAGAGAGATAAAAATTGGAAATAAATGTTGATGATAAAACAACTTGCTGCAGTGAGAGCCGATTATGCGTGGATAATATAAACGAAAGCCACGCGTAACGAGGCGCTCGATTTTAGTTAGTCACAACCATATAAAACAAAAATCATTAAAAGAAGAGAAATCAATGAGTAACTAACTTGCTTTAATAATTGGAATGAGAGAGATAAAAATTGGAAATAAATGTTGATGATAAAACAACTTGCTGCAGTGAGAGCCGATTATGCGTGGATAATATAAACGAAAGCCACGCGTAACGAGGCGCTCGATTTTAGTTAGTCACAACCATATAAAACAAAAATCATTAAAAGAAGAGAAATCAATGAGTAACTAACTTGCTTTAATAATTGGAATGAGAGAGATAAAAATTGGAAATAAATGTTGATGATAAAACAACTTGCTGCAGTGAGAGCCGATTATGCGTGGATAATATAAACGAAAGCCACGCGTAACGAGGCGCTCGATTTTAGTTAGTCACAACCATATAAAACAAAAATCATTAAAAGAAGAGAAATCAATGAGTAACTAACTTGCTTTAATAATTGGAATGAGAGAGATAAAAATTGGAAATAAATGTTGATGATAAAACAACTTGCTGCAGTGAGAGCCGATTATGCGTGGATAATATAAACGAAAGCCACGCGTAACGAGGCGCTCGATTTTAGTTAGTCACAACCATATAAAACAAAAATCATTAAAAGAAGAGAAATCAATGAGTAACTAACTTGCTTTAATAATTGGAATGAGAGAGATAAAAATTGGAAATAAATGTTGATGATAAAACAACTTGCTGCAGTGAGAGCCGATTATGCGTGGATAATATAAACGAAAGCCACGCGTAACGAGGCGCTCGATTTTAGTTAGTCACAACCATATAAAACAAAAAATCATTAAAAGAAGAGAAATCAATGAGTAACTAACTTGCTTTAATAATTGGAATGAGAGAGATAAAAATTGGAAATAAATGTTGATGATAAAACAACTTGCTGCAGTGAGAGCCGATTATGCGTGGATAATATAAACGAAAGCCACGCGTAACGAGGCGCTCGATTTTAGTTAGTCACAAACTTATAAAACTAAAAATCAATAAAAGAAGAGAAATCAATGAGTAACTAACTTGCTTTAATAATTGGAATGAGAGAGATAAAAATTGGAAATAAATGTTGATGATAAAACAACTTGCTGCAGTGAGAGCCGATTATGCGTGGATAATATTGACACGTATACATCTTTATCTTTCACCGGTGGCCGCTTTCCACCGGCTAACAAATGTTAAACGTTATCGCTCGGCGCAGGACGCGCCTGTGTCGGATGTTTCTAGAACGTTATCGATGCTTCTTTCCGTTGCCTGTTTTCACAGACGCTTATGTTATCTGATTGTGTGACCGATGCGAATTGTCTAGAACTTTCTGGAAGACACGCGGGCATCAGGGATTAATCTGGAACCTTCGATGACTCAGGTATAAAAGCCGACGCGTTTCGCCGCTGATCAGATTCCGACGATCGCCGACTGTGTTCGCCGCTATCGTTGTGCTTCAAGTGTAACTTGCTTTTGTGGGCACAGGTTCGCCCAATAAAGAATCAGTTTCGTCATTCCCAGTTTTACGACTGTTTGCTTCATCGTCACTACTACGTGACATCTGGTGGAGGTGCTTTTATGTCCTTGTACCGGACCCCCCCGTCCAGCCGTGAGCCAAGCCCACACCGTCTAGAAGACGTCGACGCCTACCCCGACCAGCGAGCTAGTCGCAGGCTACTGAACCTGCCACCGGAGTACGAACCCCTACCTGAGAAGACCAAGAGGACAAAAGTCATGACCTCGGCAGCAGCTACCATGACAGCCCATGTGCCAACATCTGCGGTCGTGATGCAACAATCCAGGGAGCCGCCGACTTTCCGCGGTTCGCCATGTGAAGACGCCGAAAGCTGGCTGGAGGCATACGACCGGGTCGCTACGTTCAACAAGTGGGACTGCGACGAAAAGCTGCGCCATGTTTACTTCTCTCTTGAAGACGGCGCCAGAACCTGGTTCGAGAATAGGGAACGTTCACTAACAACCTGGGACCTCTTCCGAGCCGCCTTCCTGGACACCTTCACGAGCGTCGTCCGTAAAGAAAGAGCTGCAGCCTTGCTGGAAAACCGTGTACAGCTCCCGAATGAGAGCATCGGTATGTACACTGAAGAAATGACTCGATTGTTCCGGCACGCCGATCCAGCTATGCCCGAAGACAAGAAAGTTCGCTTGCTCATGCGGGGAGTTAAGCAGGAGCTATTCGCCGGACTGGTACGGAATCCACCAACAACAGTCCAAGACTTTCTCTCGGAGGCTACGACGATCGAGAAAGCACTGGACATGCGCAACCGGCAATACAATCGCCGTTCGACGCCACACTACGTCGAAGTCCAAGGACTTTCCGACGACCTACGAGACACCATCAGGGCGATAGTACGCGAAGAGCTGCAGAAGTTGCTACCGTCGTCGCAGCCTCAAGTTGCTTCCATCGCCGATATCGTGCGGGAGGAAATCCAGCAATCGCTAGGACTTCCCGAATCGCCGCAACCCGAGCCGGAAGCGCTGACCTACGCCGCCGTCGCCCGTCGTCAAGGCCCCCCTCCGCGCTCGCGCCAGGGCCCCGTAACGCCGCAGTTCCGACGTCCACCACCGCCGCCGCCAGCACGCCCGCCCGTCGCCCAGCGCAGCTACCAGAGGAAGACGGACATTTGGCGCGCCCCCGACCACCGCCCGCTCTGCTATCACTGCGGGGAAGCCGGCCATGTCTACCGCCGATGCCCATACCGCGAGATGGGCCTACGAGGGTTCGCCGTCAACGCGCCGCGTCCAGTGCGGGGTGAACGACCGCGCGACATTGCCGACTACCTCGCCGGAGCCCAGTGGCAACCCCGACGACCCTCACGCTCGCCGTCACCAGGCCGCTACATCTCGCCGCATCGTCATCAGTACACCGGTCCCACCCGGGGCCGATCTCCCAGCCCTTACCGGGGAAACTAAAGGCAGCAACCGATGGAGGTGCGGTTGCTGTACGACGCAATGCCGAAGATCCTCCGCCGACGACGACGACGATTCGCGAATCATTACGACGAGATACCAGCACGCCGCCTAGCAACAGCCTTGACAGCACTTCGCCGCCGCAAGAAGACCGGCCGACGCGACGTAGCAGCAGCGGAGCAAGCCGACGCAGCCGTGATCCGACGCCACGACTTAACCGTAATGCTAGACGACGGTCTACCGACTTAGACGTGCTCATCGACGGTCATAACGTCACCGCTCTCGTCGACACTGGAGCCGACTATTCCGTCTTCAGTGGCGCGTTCGCCGCCAAGTTAAAGAAGGTGAAGACGGCCTGGCAAGGATCTGATATCCGGACAGCTGGAGGCCACCTAATAACGCCGGCTGGAATCTGCACAGCCCGAGTCACGGTAAACAACCGCACTTACCCGGCGAGCTTCGTAATCCTGCAGCACTGCTCCAGGGATGTCATCCTAGGCATGGACTTTCTAAACCAATACGGTGCAGTCATCGACTTAAGATCCAGGTCGATAACGCTTTCAACGCACAACGCGCTACCACCGGATACAAGCATAAGTTACCATGCCTTGAATGTGCTTGAAGAACAAGTCACCATTCCGCCTCGCTCCAGCGTAATGATTTCCGTCGGTACCGAAGTGCCTGCAGACATGGAGGGCATCATCGAGGGCGATCATCACCTACTGCTCGACCGTGAAATTTGCGTCGCTAGAGGCATAGCTGAGCTACGTGCAGGGAAAGCAAGGGTGATGCTCACGAACTTCAGCCCTGAATACAAGCACATTAACAAAGGCACCACGGTCGCCTACATCGACGAAATAGTACAAGCCAGCAGTGCTTTCGCCTTCACGGATTCCAGTGCACCTGCAACGACGACTATAATACCTGAGCCAACTTTCGACGTCAATCAGAACCTTCCCAGGCATAAGAAAGAACAACTAAAAGCTCTGCTCCTGCAATACAAGGACTGCTTCTCGTCGTCGTCAAAAGTTCGACAAACCCCTGTCGCCAAGCACCGCATCATCACCGACGAAAATGTCCGCCCACTCCGTCAGAGCCCGTACCGAGTTTCGGCGCGCGAACGTGAAGCCATAAGGCACCAAGTCGACGAAATGCTACGCGACGACATCATCCAGCCGTCCAAGAGTCCGTGGGCGTCCCCCGTGGTGTTAGTGAAGAAGAAGGATGGAACCCTACGTTTCTGCGTCGATTATCGTCGCCTCAACAAGATCACGAAGAAGGACGTATACCCCCTCCCACGGATTGACGACGCGTTGGATCGACTCTACAACGCAAAGTATTTTTCGTCGATGGACCTCAAAACCGGCTACTGGCAAATTGAAGTCGACGAGAGGGACCGGGAGAAGACTGCCTTTATAACACCAGACGGACTGTTCCAGTTCAAGGTCATGCCGTTTGGTCTTTGCTCGGCACCTGCGACTTTCCAACGCGTCATGGATACAGTACTGGCAGGCTTGAAATGGCAGACTTGCCTTGTCTATTTGGACGACGTCGTTGTGTTTGCCTCAAGCTTCGAAGAACACCTGCGGCGCCTTGAAACAGTTCTTCAAGCAATCAAAACCTCCGGACTCACGTTAAAGCCAGAGAAGTGCCGCTTCGCATATGAGGAGCTCTTGTTTTTGGGCCACGTAATCAACAAGTCTGGAGTGCGCCCCGACCCTCAGAAAACTGCGGCCATCTCCAACTTTCCTCCGCCCGCTGACAAGAAGGCAGTGCGTAGATTTCTTGGACTGTGCGCCTATTACAGGCGCTTCGTCAAGAATTTTTCACGGATCGCTGAGCCACTGACGTATCTCACGAAGGCCGACGTCGAGTTCAAGTGGGAGACGCCGCAAATCGAAGCATTTGAAGAACTGAAGCGACGCCTGCAATCGCCGCCAATACTTGCGCATTTCGACGAAAACGCCGATACTGAAGTCCACACCGACGCAAGCAGCGTAGGACTCGGCGCCGTTCTTGTGCAGAGGACTGACGGACTAGAAAGGGTTGTAAGTTACGCTAGCCGGTCGCTATCGAAGGCGGAATCAAATTATTCCACAACAGAAAAGGAGTGCCTCGCCATCATCTGGGCTACATCAAAGTTTCGCCCCTACCTCTATGGCAGGCCCTTTAAAGTCGTGAGCGACCACCACGCCTTGTGTTGGCTAGCTAACTTGAAGGATCCTTCAGGTCGCCTCGCACGATGGAGTCTGAGACTTCAAGCATTCGACATCACCGTCGTTTACAAGTCCGGGCGAAAGCACTCTGACGCCGACTGCTTGTCTCGCGCCCCCGTCGAACCGCCGCCACAGGACGACCCGGATGACGACACTTTCTTGGGACCCATCAGTGCCGACGAATTCGCCGAACAACAGCGAGCCGACCCGGAACTAAGGAGCCTTGTAGACTACCTGGAAGGCAAGACCGTCATTGTGCCGAAGGTGTTCAGGCGAGGATTGGCGTCGTTTTTCTTGCAAAACGACATTCTTCTAAAGAAGAACTTCTCGCCTCTCCGAGCCAACTACCTCCTCGTGGTACCCTCAGCATTGCGTCCAGAGGTTCTGCAAGCTCTCCATGACGACCCAACGGCTGGACACCTCGGCTTTTCCCGCACGCTCGCGAGGATACAAGAAAAATACTACTGGCCTCGCCTCTCTGCCGACGTCGCCCATTACGTAAGGACATGCCGAGACTGTCAGCGACGCAAAACACCGCCGACAAGGCCAGCCGGACTTCTACAGCCGATCGAGCCACCTCGCCGACCGTTCCAGCAGATCGGGATGGACTTACTGGGGCCTTTTCCGACGTCGACGTCCGGGAATAAATGGATCGTCGTAGCTACGGACTACCTCACCCGCTACGCCGAAACAAAAGCCTTGCCCAAAGGCAGTGCCGCCGAGGTAGCCCGATTCTTCGTTGAGAACATCCTCCTGCGTCACGGTGCCCCAGAAGTCCTCATCACCGACAGAGGTACGGCATTCACGGCTGAACTAACTCAAGCCATCCTGCGATACAGCCAGACAAGCCATCGCCGCACCACCGCCTACCACCCGCAGACGAATGGCCTCACCGAGCGCCTAAATAAGACCATCGCCGACATGCTGGCAATGTACGTCGACGTCGAACACAAGACGTGGGATGCCATCCTTCCGTACGTGACCTTCGCATACAACACGGCCATGCAAGAAACGACGCACATGGCGCCGTTCAACCTGGTCTACGGAAGGAACCCGGCAACGACGCTTGACGCCATGCTACCGGACGTCACCGACGAAGAAAATCTCGACGTTGCCACCTATTTGCAGCGTGCCGAAGAAGGTCGACAGCTCGCCCGCTTGCGCATCAAGAACCAGCAGAGGACCGACAGCCGACACTACAATCTTCGACGACGCAACGTCGAGTACCAGCCCGGCGACCGTGTTTGGGTCTGGACTCCGATACGCCGACGAGGACTTAGCGAGAAACTGTTGCGTCGCTATTTCGGACCATATAAGATAATCCGACGTATTGGCGCACTGGACTATGAGGTCGTGCCAGACGGCATTTCGCAATCACAGCGGCGCCGGGCACGACCTGAAGTCATCCATGTGGTGCGTCTTAAACCTTTCTACGCCCGCTGACGACATTAGGTACTTTGTTACTTTGTTATTGTTTTTTTGTTGTTTATAACGCATTGTTTTGTTTTCGCTTTCGTGCTTGTAGCATCGGGACGATGCTTTTTAAGGGGAGGGTATTGACACGTATACATCTTTATCTTTCACCGGTGGCCGCTTTCCACCGGCTAACAAATGTTAAACGTTATCGCTCGGCGCAGGACGCGCCTGTGTCGGAGGTTTCTAGAACGTTATCGATGCTTCTTTCCGTTGCCTGTTTTCACAGACGCTTATGTTATCTGATTGTGTGACCGATGCGAATTGTCTAGAACTTTCTGGAAGACACGCGGGCATCAGGGATTAATCTGGAACCTTCGATGACTCAGGTATAAAAGCCGACGCGTTTCGCCGCTGATCGGATTCCGACGATCGCCGACTGTGTTCGCCGCTATCGTTGTGCTTCAAGTGTAACTTGCTTTTGTGGGCACAGGTTCGCCCAATAAAGAATCAGTTTCGTCATTCCCAGTTTTACGACTGTTTGCTTCATCGTCACTACTACGTGACAATATAAAGGAAAGCCACTCGTAACGCGCTTCGTTTTTTTTTGTGTTTTTCCAATTTTTAAACCATCTGTACGGGCTTTTTTTCGATTTTGTTGCGCTCGATTGGAAGCCAGCTTTCTTGGTTTGATGTGTTCATTTGCGTTATGGCTATTACACTAGCCACCAAGCATGAAGTCGTATTGACGCCGTAGTCCGGTGTTACAATCTACAAGTCTGCTCTAGTTATTTGCACACGTTTTCGCCGGTACATGTAAGATGCGGGCCTTAAGACACTTTGTATGCCCGTATTATACTCAAGTGAACTTCGTGCAGTTGTTTGCGGTGTGGTCTTTGCCCAATACTCGGCTCGTTACTTGTTTGCGTCTCAGTTTAGCGCTACCACTGCAACCGTGTAGCACGTGTTCTCGACAGCCCAGACACATCGAGAAGAAAGTTCTTTGAATAAAAGTTGAAGGAACCGACAGGTGCAGCTCACTGAAAACTTCGGCTTCAAGTTGGAGAGCTGAGCATGCCCAACAATGTTAATTGGGGACAAAACTTGCCAAATTTTGTCCCCAATTAACATGTCTGAGGCTAGATCAAACACTGCTATTTGCCCATTTGACCCGCTGGCATCATCAGAGAGAAGGGGCGCATAACATGAGAGACACGGGGAGGGATTTATTGATGATCTACTTTTTCCTTATTCGACGTGTCAGCGAAAAGCAGTAGAAGCGGACAGCAGTTTTAGTGGACAGTTCATCCAACAGTTCTTCAGCAGGTGATGGGCTGGGACAACTGCATATAAGATTTATTTATGCTGAATGAATATTTGTCAGAGTACCACATGCAGTTCCAAGTACGTAAACAGAACGTACGTAAACAGAAATGGCCTGCAGCACTACTGGTTGAGAGTGCCCCTTCGGCCTGCTGCAGGTGTCCATGAGGGCAGGAAGCATTGTGTAAACACCTAATTTGGGTCTTCGAGGACATCGTTAAATATAGGATTACCACCTACCCACTTTGTAGCAGTGGGATATTGTGGTTAATCTGGAAAGCAACCACACATCGAGTATTGTATTCCACGTTACACGCACATAGGTTAACATTTCTCAAGTATGCGGCTATATCCAAATAATAAAACCCGTTCTGAATCGTTCCGTAAAACCCCCGAGCAACAAAATAAGCAAACGAAAAAGTGACAGTAATTTGGTTTTATAATAACTGCTTCGATAATGTCGGCTATGCGAGAGCAGCGAAATAAGAGTTTGCAAGCACGGGATATCGCAGCCATCAGAGGAGGGCAGGAAAATATTGAAAATTGGAGTGGTGGGTATGAGGCAACAAATGTAGTCACTAAATGCTGCAACATGGAGAAAGGCGGCGGGCAGGGCCGGCAGAAAACAAAACCGCGAGCTGTTATTCAACCTCGTTTAATATTTCTACGTGAAAATGACATGTATAAATGTGTTCTAGGATCAAAACTCCTTTAACGAAGAAATACAGAAATACGTCCGGCCGTGCGCCGCACAAATTCGCACGGCGCGCGTCGGACACATGCCTCTTCGAAGTATTGAACAACACAGCACCATTTATTCAGAAATTAATTTCGCGACTGGACTTGGTCAACTAACAATCGCCTGTAATGAACATGTCCGAGAGGGTCATTTCGTTTCCTTCGGCGCGTCAGCCGTTCACGTGAGCCACGAGTCACATTTCTGAACACAGTAGCACATGTACCTGTGCACTAGCGAGCGTACATTTACCCAGGGAGCAAATATTCCAATATATGCACCAGACAGTTCCCCGTGCGAGCGGGAACAGAGATGGACGACACTTCACAAGTGCATCTTACTTTTCCGCGTAGTACGGTGTGTTCCGCAGGATGCTGTCGACAATATCAAAGTGCGTCCACTCAGTCTTCACTTTCCCGTCCTTTCCGGGAGCACCACTCTTGCAGGCCTTCTTTTTTTCCAGAGCTATTTTGAGCCAGCGGTCGCGGAAGTTCTTAAATTTCCCCGCTATCTGCTCACCTGCATGGTATGTACAAACACACTAACATGCTCGCACATGTTCCGCAACATTCAGAAAAGTTCACCAATTAGTCACCTATCATGCCAAACTGCTGTCCAATAATGTGCCAGATGTTGGTGCGCAGATCCTTGTCTTTAAAATCTACGTTCGACTTGTCATACAGACACGGATAAAAAAACCATTGCGAGGCGACTTCGTCGACGTCTCGGTGGCCGTGTGGGAAGGCTTAACAAAAACAGCCGCCTTGACTGGAAATGGCCTCTGAGATTTTACGGCGTGCGTGTCACTATTTGATCTCAGAGCCAATACCTTATATTCTATGCTTGTGCGATAGCTGGCGCCACAACTGCGTGGCTCGCTCCTGTTTGGTGCTCGTTTTGCGGCTGCCGCGATAAAATGGGTCTCGCACCCATTCGCGCGTTTGCCGCGCGTTGCTGCCGCTTTTCGTGAAACTTGCCGCGCGCGACCGCACCGCTCGACGCGCGCGGCGTGTCGCGCGCGTTTTGGTCGCTAGTGTGGACGTACCTAGAAATGGGTCTCGAGCCCATTTCGCGCGGCACGCCGCAAAACCCCCGATTCCTGCCGCTTTTGCCGCGCGCGGCATGACGCGTTGCCGCGCTTTTTTGACGCGCGTTTTTGCCGCACGTTTTTGCCGCTAGCGTGGCCGTACCCTTAGGGGGGAGGCGGGCGAGAGCCCAGAGAGAGGATGTGGCACAAGCGACAGTGGCCGGCAGAGCTGAGCGCATGCGCCGTAGGGGGAGAGAAGGCACGCACACGCACAATCTGGGCTGCCTCGATGCCCTCCACGCCGGAGTTTGCTCCCCGCCGTGCGTTCGCTCTCCGTGAAAGCGCGCGTCCCTCGCCCTCGCACGCTTTCACTGGCACATAAGTCATAAGTCGCGTTTGCTCTCCGCCGTGCGTTCGCTCCTCGTGAAAGCGCGCGTCCCTCGCCCTCGCGCACTTTCACTCGCAGATACAGCATACGGCCAATGAGAGTTTTTTTTCTATTGCCGGACGTGACCATCGAAGAGTGAGCCCTTAACAGCTTCGCTGTAAAATAGGCTTATGATGGTTTTTTTGTTATACTTCATTAAAACACAAAAGCAATAGTTCATTCTTTTCTTTTGTTGTATATAGCTTTCGCAGATGTGCGGACATTTTTCCCCACCAGACGCCCATCTTCCTCGCTGCAAACATTTTTTAACTCTCTATCAGTCCGTCCGTCCGTCCCACCCGTAAGACGATCACCTTTAGGATAGTGCCTGCACCGGCCAGTACGTTCGTACTGCCTGTCGCTTCAACGCGAACAAAGCGGCAAAAGCAGTCAGCACTATCGGTCCGCTTTGCAGATCGCTTTCGAGATACGGTCCGCGTGGCCGTGCCAGAGTACGCTTGATCGGTCCGTGCCGCCGTCGGAGTTCTTTGACCCCGGTTCATATTGGTTTGGCACTGATGGACAAGGCGCTAAAGAGCCATAACGGCTTACGATCGGAACGTCATCAGCGCACATGGTGCCACCACTTGCAGTGCTTTGCTTGATATAACAATGCACCTTGCGCCGCAGTCCGCGTCAATTCGTGTGGTCACAGCGCTGTCGTTTGTATCGGCCGGATCAAGTGTCATAAAACTAATAATGGCACCGGGCTGCGTGAAGTTGAGCAAGCGCCACTATGCTTACGCATACTTAGACAACTCCCAGATCCAAATTGTTTAAGCCTCACACTAACTACTCTTTAAAAGTATGCTTATTTTTCGACAGCAACATCCACCACACAATAATGAGCAGCGTAGCCAGAACGCGGAAGATTTGTAGAAGGCCTACGCGACACGCGCTCTCATAAACGCCTGTAACTGCTTAACTTTTATTACGTTACTGTCAAGGAAGTGAAAACATTGTTTTATAAATAATAATGATTGAGACGCAGTTTTCTCGTGTTTAAGGCTGCGCAGTCCTAAGTGTGGTTTTGAGAATAACATGCCTGGTATGATCTTTTTGGAAAAAAAAACGGGGCAGTATGCGCAACAAGCGCCCGAGGTTTTGGCATTGGTGTAGGCAACGTGCAGTGGTTGTATACATTGGTAACACAACCAAGAACGACCTTGAATGAACCATTGAGCAGTTCTGGCAGCATGGCGATCTTCGATTTCGATAGCTATGCCACAGTAGGCGGGAAGTCACTGCCTCACGACACTAATTTTCAATGTGTAGTGTATACTAAGAGATCAGTTAATTATCAGAAGCTGGCAAAAGCATCGACAGCTTGGAAAGTTTGTTAACTGCATAATTCATAATACCAGAGCTAAATGAGGAAACAGAAATCCAAATAAATTCACAGCAAATGCACTGATTTGCAATTACAATGTATTAAAAACAGAATTATAAACATGCACGAATAAAACCTGATATAGAAATGGAAATTGATATGCTTGTTTGGAAGATTATTGTCTGTTAATGTGTTTGGAATGTTTCCGTGTTGTGTACATATTAATGTCAGTTGCGAGAAGCATTTGTCCCGCTGCTGCCTTTTTCTTCAGTGTGAGGTTTTTTTTGTAGCTGCTGTAGTGCAAAAAGCAGGTTTTGCAAATCTGGCGACCTCAGCGATTCAAATACACATCTTTGGTCACTGAAAGTCGACCACTCTTCAGGTGACTATGGAGAATGTAAGCGAGGGAATCAAGCAGTAAAATCAGCCAATAGCTGCCAAATACTTCCAGCTATTGCTACTATATGCTTGCAGAGACTTGCTACTAAGATAGTTTGCCTCGATTAAAGGGCCCAGATATTACTGACCGCAACCGATCCAACAAGCTGGACAAATTCATTGGTGCACACATGTGACAGGAAGCGCTGTAGAACGCGTAGCACTGCCCGAGTTGAAAATATGCTACATCTGGCTAGGCTTGTGAGCTCTTCTTTTTCTGACAGGATATTATATGCTGATAGGGCAATGGAGGATACTGCTAGGCGGTTGATACAAAGTGTCATAACTATAGTATTGGATTATGTCCGGTATGTCGACAGAGTTCGGATTATAAAGGGGATGACCTGTTACCTTAAATCAGAATTGCACAGCACTTCTAAATAAAAATCAGAGCTCCCATTCATGATGTGACTTCCCTGAATAAGCGGAAGAGCTCTAGATACGGAACAACAGAAATCCGCTTTGGAAAGCTTGGTACACTCTTGTACAAATCTTTAGCCACAGAGAAGCATCAATATTGGCAAACATCTTTCCAAAGCGCCCCCCTGCAACGACTCTGAAATTTTTATGATTGCATTGTGATAATAAACCCCATGACACGATCTATCAACACTCAGTCACTGCATCGATATTTCTGCAAATATTTCTATTTCTGTTTCTCCAAACTTATACACTACAGAATAAGGCTTTTCCAGCCCACCTTTTTTGAACGAATCATGCCAATGAGTGACACTTGCATGATGCTGTTTCATAGTCGTCCAATTGAATAGTGACTTCCTGAATTAGTAACCTGTATGGGACACAAATGTCGCAGCGTAGACAATGAGCGCGATAGAAAGGACGCGAAGATCGTAAAAGCGTTTTGCTCCTCTCGAAAACGTCGACGCATCAAAACAGACAAAAAAACGCGCGATGCACATTACATTGATGACATGGGTATAGAAACACTGCAATCTCATAAAGAGAATATGTGGAGGCGAATCAGTGGGATCATGCCTCGAATGACTGACATAAATAAGAGAAAAGCAAAATAATGTCGCGGATGTGGCAGATGCTTGCCTTTTGTGCATTCAGACGTTTATTGATCCTCACCAAGAAAGGAAGTTCATAGAAAATGTGTGAGGCAAAGCTTACAGCCTTTTCCTCCTCTAATGCTGAATACAGCTATCCTTTGTAGTGATCTCTGTAGGAAACAAGCAAAGGCGCAATTTGGCCGCGACGCGCCATCTGCCACGCAAGAAGATGTAGACAAGGACAAAAATATGCAAAAATAAATATGGGTAACTCGAGGCATTCGTTGATAAGTCGAGCCGCTGTCATCGTTAAAGCCAAGCGAAAGCGTCTTTATTTTATTGGATATATCTCCGTGCCAAAGCCGATGGCCTCGGGTGTCGCTTCACTAAGAGAAATCCTTTGCTCCACTCTTTATCTTTTTAAGCCTTGGACAGAAGCAAATGTTTCTGCCATGATTGCATATATTTTTTTTTACAAATCCGGCGCGAATCTGCCTCTTTACTGCACAAGCTGCCCTGTTCATTTAGAGATGGGTAAGACAAGCCGGTTTGTGGACTGAACAAACTGAACAAAAATCAGAACATAGCCCTCGGAAACTGCGTTAAGGGCCTTAAGAATGCCAAAGCCACTAAAGGAACCCTGAAAGTTTTCCGATGCTAAGCGGAATCGAACCCACATCATAAGGGTTCCTCAGGGACAGCAACTCGACTGATGAGCAGGCTGCGCCGCAAGTGCACTGCTTATGTCCCCCTTTTCAATCAACGCATTTCAAGTCAACGCTTTAGCCTGATGCACCAGGAATGCACCAAGAATGTGCCGCTCCTTAATGCACCTCTCGAGAACTTGGGTCGCTGAATGTGTGCCACTGAGTGTGCGGAAAGCGAGGGCACAACTCTCGGCGTTCGCAGGCACCAGCGCGCCACGCTTCTCGTCTCGCAGACCACGCGGGGACTTCTCGGCAGTACCGATAGATGTCGCAGCGTGTCGAGAAAGAAGCACGACACAGGAGCTTCGATGTTGGCATGATGGGTTTCTCAGCGTTCGGATGCACCGGCGCCATGCTTTTCGGGGTTCACGCGAAGGCTTGCGCGGCGGCAGCACTAAATGGCACCGAGTGTTCGTAGGGAATTGCGTAAGAGGAATCCAGCTGCAGTAGAGGTCTCACACATGTGTCGTTTCGACAGCTGCAATACGTTCTGTCGCTGCATTGACTCAATCCTAAACGCCTTAGTATTGACAGTCATCATGAGATGGGTTCCACCGAATTTTCTTGACACGCATTGCACATCTTCGTCGTCGGGACACAGGCAGTTAAGAGATACAACAGACGAGAACTTTTCCTACCTCACGAACTCAAAGAAAGTCTCTATCCTCAATTTTTTACTCGCAATTGTGTCTTTGCAGTCAACATGCGTTAATTGTATACCGGGTGTTTCAGCGAACACTTTCAAAAATTCTTAAAGGTTGCCTGTGGCCGAAAGCTCAATTCTAGTTCATGAGCTGGTCTACTCGAAGAGGCAGACATTACATGCACAAGAAATTGAAATGCATAATCGAACAATTAACAAAAAACAACTAAGATTTTAACTAATTCCTGATGGCCCATATTGCAGTGTACAAATTCTAGCCGTGGAGTTCACCAGGCGGATCCACTTGGAACGAATTCTCA
This sequence comes from Dermacentor silvarum, assembly GCF_013339745.2. Taxonomy (NCBI): domain Eukaryota; kingdom Metazoa; phylum Arthropoda; class Arachnida; order Ixodida; family Ixodidae; genus Dermacentor; species Dermacentor silvarum. The sequence continues at coordinate 165,950,665 of NC_051157.2, forward strand.
TGATGACACGAGTTTCAAGATACTAATTCCCGAACTCTGCGGAGAAACACATTGGCGCCTTGCGAACTCCACGGCTGCAATTTGTAAGTTGCAACATTCACTATCAGGTAATTAGTTAAAATCTTAGTGATTTTTGCTAATTAATCGATTAGGCATTTCAATTTTTTATGCAAGTATCGTCCGCCTCTTCGAGTAGGCGAGCTCATTAACTAGAATCGGGCTTTCTACCACAGGCAACCATTAATATATTTTAAAAGTGTTCGCTGAAACACCCTGTATAAATATATTTGGATTTATGTATACACATTTGGATCACAAATGTATATTACAAATTGTAGCGAAGTGAACGCAGTGCAGACTACAGAAAGCTTGAAAATATTTTTGACGACTCGCTTAGCTTCACGTTTAGAAACTCGAGCATTCTACGTGCAAGCATATGTTAAATATACTTGGATTTCCTCATCACTCTACAGAACTTGAGCCGCTTTTTTCTTTGTCTGGAATGCAGATAAACACCATAGTAAGAAAAGCGCCCTTTGAATATATGAAGCGGTTCATGCTCAGAACAATAATGTTTATAAACGTGCTGTGTCGGTTGTGTCGTTCGAACAATATCACATAACATACCGCTTCAATATGTTTGCAGTTGTAACTGGGATGTTTGTCACGAGAGCAATGCAAGATAAAACTAGTAAATTTCGGAGGAGGAAAGAGCCAGCACGTTAACCGGTAATGTATGCTGTGCTAGAACTCACATGGTCGATAGGTTTTTGCTCTGCTTTTCAGTGCAGCGCTTATTTTCAATGCGCCCTTTCACGGCGTCAGCTTTTCCTGTTTTCTTTGAATGGATGCCGCATCTGTGGTCACCGTGGCAGCTCTCCTGCCAACCGAAGTTTTGTGTCTATAGCTTGACTAATTGTTTACGTCACATGCACTCATGTAACTCTCTCTGTTTTTTTTCTGCATGACACCAATGCCGCAGCTGGGGTCACCTAAAAGGAATCAGCCTACCCGGGTCTCTTGGCGTGCCTGATGTGTTGCCTTTTTCATTCTCTTTCAGATTCAAACCAAGCAAAACCTGTTCAGGGCAGCCTGCTCCTCGGATGCCTCCGGGGAAAAGACGCGTAGTTGCAAACGCACATGAAATGCGCGATCTTTGCCTGCGGATGCACCGTGAACAACTTTCTATAGCAAGTTTAGCAGACGGGGCTTCGTGAACCAGGCGCTCGTTCCGGAAATTTCTTCAGTAAACCACGGGGCACTAGCAGGGGGCGGAAGGAAGTGCGGCAGCGCCTTCTCTTAAGTACGAGAGTTGTGTATCAAGGCGTTACTTCGCGCACTCTAGCGAGTATTACTGAAAGTTCTCCGCAGTTTGTTACACCATCTGTGAGGAACTCTTCTTTGAGAGATCGTTTACTTTCCGGAGAGTAGCTAAGGCAGACCTTTATTCCCCTCTCTGGTGTTTGAGTCTTGCCTGGCAAACAGATGCGCTGCCTCCCCCCTCTGAAAAGTTCGCAGTGCATCAAGATATGCCACACAAAGTTGAAAGACTGGAGTGAGCAAATTTCTCGAAGACGACTTTCGGGAGCAAGCGCAATTTCTCACAGGTTCACTTACATTGAGAAGGTGCACCTCGTACGATGTCAAGGAAAACATCCGTGGGGCTGATTTTACCCGAGTAACATTCCATGTTATTTTAAGACAGTTGAATATATTTGTACAACTGCGCAGCGGTCGCCCAAGCTTGTCTGTTCTAGCGTTCTACGGTACACCAAAGAAGGGAAATTGGGCAAACTAAAAGAGATGCAGGATGGGTATGACAAGAATACTGTTACGACGTAGTTAACAGTAAGCAGAGCAGCATTCTTTAAGAATTGAGAACAGTCCGGTGTGGTGTGATATTGTTGCATGGTGAAAATGAAGAATGGCGGACTTCTTGCGTTGTACATTGAGGCCAACATAAAGTTTTCAGAGGTTAGCTTGCGTTAATGTGTTTGAGTGTATATATCTTGCCTATCTATGGAAAAGGTATAAACGCAAGGATATGACACAGGAGATGAGAGCTGAAATCGATATTAAACAGTGGCTCCCTGTGCTTAAGTTCTTTAACGTCGTTATTGAGTTGGCTCTCAGTTCTGGAGCCCCTTCCTGCCACCTAGTTGTATGATTCATCTAGGTGAATGCAAACTTTAGGCGACCTTATACTCTGTTGGAAAAATGATTTGTTGCAGGCTTAAAAAATCATGTGAAATAAAATGCACCGACACCAAGTTTGATTTCATTCTGCGTTATTCGAGACTATATTACTTTGTTGTATTTTTGTGTGCACACAGATAAGAAAACACCGCCACAATTGTTTTCTGCGATATTCGCTTAGCCTCTTTGGCATCCCATGTTCTTTTGTCTTTACCACGCCCTAGCAGAGGTAAGAGATCATTTAAAGAGAAATTATGACAAGCAGACAGTAATATCAGATTGTCAATTCCTTTTGCGCTTGAAGATATATGAAAACTTGTGACAAGAGGAAGCGGGCCCGCGATCTTCCCCACTCACCTGACCGAGAGTGCTGTCAGCGCATAGGTAAGTGAATGAATGCCCTGAAAACTTCTGAGAAAAATGATGGTTGCCTTCCTGGAACCGAAACGAACACCAGAAAGCGTTCAAATGCAGGTTGCGTTCGATATATCTGCTGAAGGACGAATCCCCACATAAAAATGTAACAACTGTTTATTAGATTAGCAATGGCAGTGGATGAGCGTACCAACGCTACGCTCGTATCGGTAGCGGAACGAAAAAAAGTTGTCGCAGTTTCACCTGAAAGGCGAAGCATCAATTGCGATAGCAAATTTGAAGAAAGCTATACGGAGTAATGATAGCAGTTTATCAGCTGTATAAACTTGGACATGCAGCAGCACCGGCAACACACAGAACTGTTGTCGACGCCGTCGGCGTTTTGCCCGCGTTCGTTCAAAATGCGTGCGGCGTTGGTGACTGTTGCCGGAGCCTCTGATATAAATAGGCACTTGGTGCCGCAGCTAAACGTCGCCTCCCTTCCCTCCCCCCCCCCTCCCCCACGTCCTTTCGCGCGTTGGAAGAAGGCACGTTTGCTCTACATATATGGTGAGTGTAGAGGAGGAAAGAGACGCCTACTTCTGCAGCCCTTAAGGGAGCACAGCGCAGAACGCGCGTTTGTTCTACGCCGTGCGTTCATTCCCCGTCAAAGCGCGCGTACCTCGCACCCATTCACTCGCACATACAGCGTTCGGCGCGCGGCGACGATTTCATCTCCATTGACGTCATACGGAACCTCACGGCGACGGCGACGGCGACGGAAGAAATCTGCTTTTGAGTGTCCATATAATTGCTATCGCAATAAAAGGAACTCTTCCCAGCCGGCAGCTTGTTTTTGCAGCCACCGTCGGAGACGCATAGCTCGGGTGATGCAGCGGTGGCGCTATGTTTATCGGTAACGCAGTCCAGCGTGCAGCCGTGTTACGCTAGGCCGGATGATAACAAGGCGGAGGCTGCGCCGAAATATGTGCAGAGTGGTGTCGCCACACATTTATTTAAAAAAAACGTGCTTTACGACAAATCGTTTGGGGAAATGCGGGCATTTGCGTTTCGCTCTAATCGTAAAACATTTTTTTTTGCGATGTTCACTTCAGTCTATCTCTAACTCGTCACCTTCTGCCTGTTCTTGTCGGTAGTCATTACTCGCCTCAGAAGCAAATTGCAGACCTGCGGTTAAAACGTTCACCAGACGTGTCGTTTTTCATATCATTCCTTTTCTCACTACTCGTAAACAGATATATATATGTAAGTGTTAAATAAATTACTCTCCTCCTCGGGTAGCTTCCGGCTGCACTCTCAATGAGAGCATTAAGTGAAGTCACAAGATGAGCGGCACTGCTTAAAAAGAAGTCTCACTTTGTCGCTCGAATGGCGAATTCTTAAGCATCGATTGTGCTTGCAAATTAGTGGAAACCTATACGAAGTAGATAGCAGTGTTATAGGCCATATGAACTTGTAAACATAGGCATAATAACTAACTTAACAAGCATGGCGTCGCTCGCGCACAAGCAAACATGAACACATCTCACTCCATGACCGCGGAAACTGGCTGTTAAAACACTGGAGTGAGGAAACGCGGCAGCAGCAGTGAATGAATTGACATTCGTGCCACCTATCGCATCAACACGAACTAAGCCGCTAAATCAAAGCGCGCGGTGTACTCTGTCCCCGTCGAAGATGGCTTTCAAGATACAGTGGCACGGGCGAGAGTGCATGGCCGCCCAGGCCACCCGGAGTAGAGCCATCCTCCTCTTCCTACCCTGCCCCAGAGCCTTGCGCGCGATGCCAGAGGGCATGTTTCCTCCCCACTTTCCTCGCTTTCATGCGCGAGATGGAGCCGTGATCGCCGGCTCACCCTCACACGCTTTCCCTCGCGCATACAGCA
>NC_051157.2:165955220-166128995 GCF_013339745.2 Dermacentor silvarum
CTAGTTAATTAGGTGAAGAAGCCTATAAATACAGGCCATTATTCAACATTTTAAAGTCGCAAACAAAGAAATGCAGGCGAAAAAAAATGTTTTGCAGCAGTGTGAAAGACATACATGCCTAAAGAAGGCCTTGTAGTGAAAGCAGCGCGAGATACGAAGGAGTAAGACACACACAACGCAAGCGCATACTATAAACTGGGAGATTATTGGACAAACAAAATACGCACGGAAAGATCGGGAGCAAATGAGACAGCCAACGTCAGAAAAGCACCAAATGCGGAGGGTTTGCTGGTATCACATAAGGCAAGAGCAACGGTCAGCCGGCAACTAGTCGACATATCTATCACTTGGGCATACTGGAGACACGTTTAAAGAAATTACGGGAGCACCCACGTCTCGATGACTGTGGAAAGTAATGTGATTAGCATTCGAGAAATTTAGCGACAGACTCTACTGCTCAACACACGTTTATTTAAAATCCGTAGTGTTCATACGGCATTGCGGGTGCGTCCGCTATAGGCGACACTGTCTCCGATATAGACCAATTTCGCTGTGGCACTCGCTTGCAGAGGTTGCCCTCGAGTATGACGGCATGATCATGAAGGTATGATGAGCATGCAGTGACGACGATAGGTTTTCAAAGGAACGACAAAGGTAGTATGACGACAACGGCATGAAGACACTGAGTTCGCTACTCTGAAATGACGATAATACAATGACGACTGCATGACAACGACGGCATAAGAACAATGAGATGGCGACGTGTTTAAAATGACGATGTCATCACAATGACGGTATGATGAATTGCGATAGAATGACGGATGGATGACGTCAGTGGAAAAACAAGGTGGTAGAAAACAATGGCATGACGACAACTGTATAACAACGCGGGTGTGACAACGATGCGTTTCGACAATGGCATGACAAGAGGTTGATGACGAAGTTAGAATGGAGCAATGGAACGACCATGATGACATTACGACGACGGCAGAGCAACAAATGCATAACGATGAATTTATCATGACGACGCACTGATGACGATGGCATGACAACGGTATGAGGACAATGGAATGATGAGTGTATTACGTGTTAGTGTATTATCTATCACTAATGTATTATTGTAAGTCAATGGCGTGACGCTGACGGCGTGACAAAGATGGAAAGACAACGATGCAACGAGCCCATTGCAATCCTGACCATGGCGAAATGCAGTAGTAGCCCGAGCTGTTAAGGAACTCTCCGGCGACAGGGTCGGTGTTGGAGGCGTGATGACGACTGCATAGTGAAAGTCAGATGACAAAGCTGGAACGAGAATGACTGAACGACAAGGATGGCATCTCTAAGACGAGAACATAGCTGCCAGATCACTTCGGCCACTGGATCGACGTAATAGGCTATATAGACAGATAAAGGGTAGAAAAGGATAGACAGAAAGACAGATACACAAATAGAGATAGATAGATAGATAGATAGATAGATAGATAGATAGATAGATAGATAGATAGATAGATAGATAGATGGGTTCCAAACGCCTGGATTAGGCAAATAATGCTAATTGCTTTTATAGAAAGAACAAAGGACACAGCATCACTATTCGGCAGTTCATTTTCAAATTTATGGCTGCAATTGGTAAGCATTCATTACGAAGCAGAAATTGGCAGCGTTGGCTTTTTGAATATCTGGAGGCGGTAATGAACGCACCGGGAAACAATCTTCGGAGCTTAGATTGGGGTCAATCTGCTGGTAATTTGGGGTAAAATTGACAGTTTCATCCCCAAGGACACAGCATTGAAAGTGATGGCAAAGTTTAGCATTCCACTGGAAGTCATCGGACGATGTTCGCAAGATACACCGGTGCGACATGCTGGCGCGTACATGAGGCAACTGCTGCTACGCAACAGGCAGACAGAGCGCCCTCGCAGCTGCCGCGCGCCTGACTACGCTCTGGTAGCGTCCCTGTCAGTCTTGGAACTTTGCAGTCATGATGAATAATTGTATAGTGCAAAAAGCGCCAGTAAAAAATTTAACTCTTTACTGGGTGAGGTTGTGCCCAAAAAAAGAAGCAACACTGGGAGCAGAGCATTAGCGGCAAGGGCAATGTTGTCAGTCGTGCACCAGTATAATTGCTAGTGCACGCGTACACTCCATAATTAAAACCGTAATTAGCATCGTGCACACAACCTTAGAGAAAATTATTTCGCTATAGACTTAGTCACAACATTCGAGAAATTTGCAATACACGTAGGCGCGTCCTCAGCCAAGCAACGGTGGTTAGCCTGTACTCATATACACACTACACTCATATGTTCCCGGAAGGGAAGCGGGTCACATGGACATTACGTTGGCGTAGGGAGGCTTCATACGCACTCCTATTCCCTACTTGATCGCGTGTACACGTGCATGAAAGCTTCTTATGCAGACGCGACGAGCAGTGACGGCACGTCAAACGGCACATTCACGTTGCAGGCTGCGCAAGATGGCAGCATACGACGCTGCGAAAAATTACAACTACGGAAAACGAGCCGCGTGTGTAGCTTCATGCTGATTGTTCCTGCCATTCCTTTCACTGTATGCAACACGATGTGGCATGCACTGAGCTGTTTAGCAAGAACGCTAGTGTGCGTGCGCACAACGCTAATGCCAGCAACGGAAATCTTATAAGGCTGCTCTGACTTCTCTGCAGAGCAAAGGTAGGTGACCATGAAGGTGCCTTCAGCTGGCTTCTTCGCTTTCGCAGCCAAGCGCATTGTACCTTGCCTTTTATCTATCCAGATGAGTGCCGTCTATGTCCCATGAATACCGTGACTGCACGATATTGGTGACGGTGGGACCACGCCTTGAGTGTTCATATATTTGCTATGGCGAAAAGGATAATTGGTATAATTTTCGCACAAACTTTCTTGTAAGGAGCTCGTCATTTTCACATGCACGCTTTTTGGTAAAAACAAGTTTCTAGGAATTCACTTACTTATAGCAGTATGCCAATGTTTAAAGGATTTCGAGCACATTTCCTGAAACACCAAGTATCAGCAAGTGTGTGACATTTGCACTTGTGCCAAAAGCATTTTTTTTTGTTCCCATTCTTCGTGTGCGACTTCAGATGTGCTGAATACGATTAACGTCGGTAGTTCAGGGAACTCGCAGCAAAATATTATCACATAATGTCAGCAACTGTTCTAATGCGGTTCTTCCCACCTGGCAACGAAACATGGAGCGCTGCCTGCCCCTAAAAGTGACATTCGCCGGGAATGTTATGGAATGCAGTTGTCGTTGTTCAGCATTTGCATTAAATACATTTTATGTATAATGTTAGTTGATATTGAAGGCTTCCTAAGCCGTCATAGTGTTTATCACGTTGTTAAGTCGTCACATACCGAAAGGTAAAATAGTAACGACTCTGAGATATGCATCTGGACCTTGCCTGCATAGATGTTACACACCGCAATACCATAGCGTATGTTTAAACATTAAGCGCGTTCACAGAGGAGGACAGTATGGAAACGATGACATGATGAGCGGTATCGGAGCCAGCTGTGGAAGACAATGACTAAGGCGCGAACAGTGGCGCCAGCGCGAGGGGCAGCATGGGAACGCTGGCATGATGAGCGGCAGCGGAGCCAGCTCTGGAAGAAGACGACGAACGCGCCAGTGGCGGCACGAGCGCGTTCGAGCGGTTACGCCGAGCAACGCCGATGCTCAACCCAGAATCTGGCGCCTAATCGCTGCGCTCTAATAATTGAAATGTCGCTTACATTATTAGAGGTTCATTATGAGCGATGCGCAATATTAGAGGTAGTATGAAATTATCACACTAATTTAGCTGCATTTACTGTTGTCCACCGCCGCTGTTAATTCTCTTTCTCGAAAAATTTGGCTTTTATCGAAACGCTAACTATTTCGAGAAAATGTTGTAATAATTATCATAATATTCACCATTTCAAAAATTAATTCAAGCTCTAAATACGCGCATACTGCGTCGGTATGCTGTGCATTTGTTGCCTGAATGACGTCATTTCCCCCGTTTTTTCTTGCGCCTAGACCTAGAGCGTTTAGACGAAGTATTCGCGTCTCGCAAAGGCTGTTCTCGTGCTGACAACCACAAATTGACAATCACTTTAGCATACGCCAAAGAGGGTGAAGGCGAAAGCCTGCGCGCTCAAGGGACAATCATTGAATTACTTTACATTCTCATTCGAATGCATTGTTACTTCGTATTAGTTATTTTTTCCGACTAATGGTGGAGAGTTCGAGTGCCTTAATTGACGTTACCTCAATTAACTGTGTCTTAATTAACCTCGCCATAATTAACGCCAAAGGTCGTAGGTTCGCCGCCCACAAGAGGTCAAGGATACGACTCCCACCAAAGCACGTGGGTTAGAGTGTGCTAATTACCTGTATATTAATTACTTGTGCCTTAATTAACTTCGCATTAACTCCAAAGGTGGTGGTTTCGACTACCACATAAGCTGGAAGGTTCGACTCCCACCGAAGGTTCTGGATTCGAGTGCCTGAAATAACACGATGACGACGGTGACCCGCGCACCATCAAAATTGCTGCGTGAGCGTTGCTTGCTTGACCCGCGCACTATCAGAATTGTTGCGTAAGCCTTATCATATAGGTAAGACACGATGCCGGGTCGGTGTGGTAAGCAAATCACTACACCGAGTCCTCATCCTATACGATTTCTCGTTGAAGACACGGTTTTCGCTGAATGACGTTGAAGGTCGACTGGACGATGACACATATAAGGCTTTCACCCTAATAACTAATAGCTGGCGATTTTAAAGTCAAACAAACCAAGTATTTGGCCAGGTCTTCCGTAAAAATGGCATTTAGTCCGACCCAGAAAAGTTCCTGTGCTGCTTTAATTTCCTCAACCAACCCGTCTCAAAGACAATCGAAGATTTCTCAATATGGCGACCTGATTCCGTTCCGTTATGCATACATACGCCACCGTCGCAGATACGCTCTACATCCATTTGACATCAGCATGCATTTTACCTGATCGTAAGAATGTAAAGCGGACATGGTCTTACTCTAGGGCCATTGCTGCGCTATTTGGATGCTGCCACCTCCTCTAGCCTGCGTACTGACGGCAGTGAGTATTGAATCACCGCTGTTCTTCTGCAGCGGAACCACACTCGCGAGACAAAGCCGTGGCTAACTCAAGCAGTAATGTTTCTCATGCAGAGGAAATACTACCATGAAACAAGGGTACCATGCAATCGTGATTACAGCCACCCACCACATCCGCTTCTTCTCTCAGATTTTGTCTCCGAAGTCACTGAGTTTTTTAACGTTTTAGTAATATGCCACTGCGCACCCCATGTCCTCATATTACATTGTAACATGATGTTTCTTTCCCACGCTCTTCGTCAGATCCTCGTTGTATCCAACACGGAGCAAAAGACTACATCAGCGCATCATCCGTAAATCAACCGTCTTACTGATGGCTTTCGCGGAACTTTGTTTGAATAAACTTTGTTCGACGAATATTGATAGTCGACGCGGAAGAAGTGAAAGACGCAGTGGTGCACTTGCTCTAGCTGCGCGTTAAAGGTTCCCTTGTGGTCAGACCTGATGCCGTACCTCCCCTACAGGGTCTCTCATAACCAAATGTTAAGCATGAAACCCTATAATGAAGGTTCTTTGGCCAACATTACCTCTCTTTACGACAATACCTGACCCTACAACACTAGGTGGATAACAATCAATTTGTCGTGCAACAATCTCCCTCTTGTCGAGCATGTATTTAGTTATCACGGTAAGAAAACGTTTAATTACAAAGCCTTCAGTGCACTAAAGAGTGCTCATGGGCGCTTTCTTAACAATGCTGTACACAGTTCTGTCGCGAGTACCGCAAGACAAAAAAATTGCGTAGCTTGCACTGGAGTCGCAATGCTAAAGAGACAGCGTAGCGGATGGGCAACTAGCTAGTCCTGGCTTTTGGGCTAGACTGAGCACTGCTAACTCATCCTGAGCATTTTCCTGAATTTATTGATTAGTCATCAATTATGCATTAGCTATTGATTGGCTATCGATTGCCTATCGCAAGGTATTGGCCACGTATATGAGCTAGGCTATGCACTACCAAGTCATCCCCAGCATTTTCCGGAATTTATTCATTATTAATCGATTATCGATTAGCTATCGATTGTCTATGGCAAGGTACTGGCCACGTGTTTGGGCTAGGCTAAGCACTATCGAGTCATCCCCAGTATTTTCCTGAATTCATTGATTATTCATCGATTATCGATTAGCTATTCATTGGCTATCGCAAGGTATTGGCCACGTATTTGGTCTAGGCTAAGCACTACCAAGTCATTCCCGGCATTTTGCGGAATTTATTGATTATTGCTCGATTACCTATTGATTGGCTATCGATGACTGACTAAGGTTAAGTATCCTCAACCATGCTTAGCTAGACTTATCCAGGCTCAGCTTCGCTAGTGCAGAGAGGTATGTGGCATTGCGCTTGGACCCTTTTTGCACAACCGCCAGGATCGGCCCACACTTTCTGTTCGCACGTTGCTGACTAACGCTCGGCTTAAACAGCTCCGCTGCTAAAACGATTGTGCGGTACGCTGCTCATAAACAGCTATAATCAGCGCATATCAGCAGTGGCTCCCCGGGCTTCACCGCAATCACGAACGGAAGTAGTAACAGCTCTTGCGAGAATACCATAGCCTGGTGCTGACGTCACCGCCTAACTGTCTATCCCAAGTGCGCACGCTCGTGTCGAGGCCATAAAAAAGGAAGACAACTTGGCATTTAATCGCAGTCGATTACACGAAACACCTGCCATACGCCACAGGCACACTCGTACAATGGCTCGTACAAAGCAGACTGCCCGGAAGTCTACCGGCGGGAAGGCACCTCGCAAGCAGCTAGCAACGAAGGCCGCTCGGAAGTCGGCGCCCGCGACTGGAGGTATTAAGAAACCACATCGCTACAGACCCGGTAAGTTTTGTCGCGCTTTTAAGCAAACTTCATTGGCACTACGAGATTCGTCATAAAAAAAAAGGGTTTCGAAATAATTTTAACCAGTTGCTCCTTACCTGATACCCAATGTTCAGTGGTGTGCATTAGGTACAGTATTAGGTACCATTTCAGCGCAGCATTCCTTAACACTGGGAACATGTCTCGCTCACACTCGGGTGGAAAGCTTCCTTGTTTTTCGGTGGCGTCAAGCCATAGTGGCCAAAGGTTTGTTCGAGCCCGTAAGCAATACTAGATGGTGAGGACAAAGGACTGCTCATGCAAATTGTTTTCAATCTCTCATACTCAGCACTACGCTCATTTTCGTATGCCGAGAACTAGCCACACCACTCGGCGTCAAGCTGCCTTGTGATAAAATATCGCGATTTAAATTTTTTTGTTCTTTTGCAGGCACTGTCGCTCTTCGTGAGATTCGGCGCTATCAGAAGTCCACAGAGATGCTAATCCGCAAGCTCCCATTCCAGCGCTTGGTTCGCGAAATAGCGCAGGACTTCAAGACCGACCTGCGGTTTCAGAGTTCTGCCGTACAGGCCCTGCAGGAAGCCTCCGAAGCGTACCTTGTCGGCCTCTTCGAAGACTGCAACTTGTGTGCCATTCATGCAAAGCGAGTCACCATAATGCCAAAGGATGTGCAACTTGCACGGCGCATTCGTGGGGAACGCGCTTAGTCACTTTCCAGCACTCTATACAGTGCTGGTGCTGTGTTTTTTCACTCGTCATTGTCATCGAATCATTGCTATGACTGTTTTTAGAATCATGTAGCGAAATAAACTCCATTTCCGGTGGTATTCTTCTTGAATGCTTTCCTTTTTAGTACGTCAAGGCACGTACTTAGTGCACATATCTAGTATATACATTCTTTTTTCGTTAAATGTCTCTGCATTCAGCTGCCGATGGTCTACGACCACTGTCTTAAAATTAAGTAGATTCCGATTTCTATTGGCGAATGCTTGATTTGCAATGCTGAACGACAATTATCATACATGGCAATTCGGTTCTACTCGCGCACTGTGTTCTGCGGTAGATCTTAGTTTTGATTATAATATCGCGCAAGCACAGCTATCTCAACAGCCGATAGCAAATCACAGTGGCGTAGCCAGGGGGGGGGGGGTTTCAAACCCTCCCCCCGAAAATTTTTCCGCATCCCCCCCCCCCCCCCCCCACTTACCCGCCCTTTGTTTTCGTCGCTTCGCGCTGACAAAATTCATGAAACCGGTGCTACTATCACAATTTGATTCCTGGGCGCTTCCGTTTGGTTGGTAATTTACAGCGAATCATGTCTGCATATGGAAAAAAACTGTCACGGTGTTTGTCAAGGCTTTGACACTCTGTGAAGTTTTGCGCGAGAATGTGGCGGCCGCATTCTGAAGCAACAAATGTGCAACAAATGAAGGAACAAATGCGGCAGCCGCATTTAAGATGATGGCGAAAACGCTCGAGGCCCGTTTACTTAGATTTAGGTGCACGTTAAAGACCCCAGGTGATCGAAATCTCCGGTATACATTTCCGCCGCTTCCCTTCAGGTGCCGGTTAGGCCGCGCTCGCGCAGGATCTTAGGCTACGTTCACACTTGATCTCGAAGCTGTAGGAAGCGGCAAAATCTTGCAAAAATCCGCTCGCATAGGCGGCAAAACAGGCAGAAAAACAGGCTGCGAGCCAAATCAGTCTCGGGCCTATTTTTTCGCCATGGCGAAGCGGATACGCGGCGGAAAGTCGTTCTGCTTCACTGCAAGCTACACTAGCATGTAAACAACCGGTGGTAAAATTGAACATGGCACCAGAAGTGTAGGCTGTAATGCTGATCGACGCGATCAAGAACCAGCCCTTGCTCTACGACAAGAGTGGCACTAAAACGTACTGTCAGCAATACTCGCGTTAGTATTCAACGTCGCGCGACCGGAGGTGCCGCAACGAAGCCTTGGCGTGACCCAACTTCTCGCGCTTTTGCAAAGCCAGGCGAATCCACCACCGCCGTTTCCGAGGTGTCCGCGTCTTCCGTTTATTCATTGCCCATTTCTAGAAAACAAGTAGGTAGAAGTATAAAAGCCATTTCTTCTTTAACTTCCACGGCAGACAGTAGTTAGGCAGATTCCTCGTTGGCGCTTCATAATTCTCCTCGCACGTGTACGGTATGTTGCAGAAGTCGCGGGGTGCTTTTCTCGTCGCGACGATAGATTGGGAGCGTAGGTCTCACGTAGGACGCGCAGGCTTTGGCGAGCCCCAACACAAGGGCCAGCCTGGGTTTTAGCTGTGGTGTTCCCGTTGCCCCTTTGGTGTCCTGGAGGCGCCGACAATACGAAATGATGAAATGTTATTACAACTTGTAAATAAAAGCTATTAAAGAAATGTTCTCACGCCTAGGCACCAACCTGTGACTCAGCGCTACCGCGCCCGTGTGCGGAGAATTACGGAACGCCAACGAGGAATTTACCGAAGGTCGAAGATGACACGCGAAGTTGAGTAAAATGATCACTTTTGATGACGGTACGTGGGTCAAAGAATGAACATACCGCTCGACATAATGCGATAATGAGCGCCACCACGCCGACAAACGTACGCAGACGAGATGGATCTGGACGAAAACGGCAGCGGCGGCCGCGGCGGTAGCAAAACAAATGTGAACAACTTGGACAGGCGCGGAAAAAATTTTCCGGCCGCTTTGGCCTTTCCGCCCGTTTGCCGCTTCCCAAGTGTGAACGTAGGCTTAGTCTGCGCGAGAAACGTCTCTTGTTTGCGATTTCGCCCCTACGGAAGGCTGGTAATTACTGTTGTGTTGTTGAATCACAAACCAGCAATTACGGAAGGCTGGTAGTTGTTGTTTAAGTTGTGGAATCCCAAACCAGCAATGTACACACGTAGGGGTTGATGACAGCAGTGAAATTCCACCGACTCGCAATAGAATGCACGAAACAGACAGCCAACAAGCATGAATTACTGCTGTGCGCAGTACAGCGTAAGTAAACTCTTGTTGCAGGCGCTGACAGTTCTCGTCGGAGTTCACGCGTCCTGAGAAATTGATTATGTGCACTATGTGCTGAACAATACCGGAGTTCATTCCTGCATCACTATATATAGTACACCAATAAGTCGAGATTCTGTGAGGTACAAAGCCGCTTGCTGTATGCACCGGCGTAAGTGAAGCAGAAATGAGTTGCACGCACTACTTAAAATGCGTACACATGCCATATATATGCTGTGCGTTGAAATATTCTGTACAATTCTGAATCTGTTTACGTAAAGGCAAATGACGGCTGCACGCTCGCACACAGCGGAAGACACAGCGGCCCATGCACTTGCCGCAGGAAATGCAACCCTCTCGTATGAGGGAGCAGGGCGACTAAAGCTTCGAAAAAAAAAAGCCTTACGCGTTTTTGCGCGTATTTAAGTTTTCTAGCGCAAAAACGCAGCCAACAAGCTATTGCTATGGGAGTGGGTATAGCCTGGTCACACGTGCATTTTCACGCGTATAGCCGTCCTTGACTTGTGAAACGCACTTCGCCCCGACGAGGACGACGCCATCTACGCTTAACGGAAATTAACAATTCATGATGTCTTCTCCGATCGCACGGGTCGTCTCAATGATGCGTTTTCGAAGACGGGTCCATTCAGTGGCGCGATGAAAGACCGTTGCTCCAAACGCCCACTGTACCTGTCGTACTTACTGTATTTACTGAGCTTACTTTACTTTTTACTTAATTTCTTCACACGCACACGCGAGTGGGGGGTCCCATGTCTTTGATATACATGTATAGAGTGTGCTTCAACTACCGAAATTTATTATCCATCACGTGACCTAGAGGAAAGCAGAAGCTTGCCCCCCCCCCCCCCCGGTCGGGCCGGTGAACCCCCCCTGAAAAAAATTTCTGGCTACACCCCTGACAAATGAACGCAAAAGAAATCTGAAATGCGAAAGAAAAAAAAACTGAAAATGATTCGCGTTGTTTCGTGTGCGCTATTACGAAGGAACGGCAGGTTTCCGATTTTGTCTGTCTTCTCCGTTGCCCTCAACTTGGCCGCCTTGTGTTTGCTCCTCTAAGAATAACGCGAAAGCTAACGAGTCAAGCTAGCATGGCTTTACGACGGCCGCGTATTTGAATAGGTGTACAAAATATCATTCACGTGCAGCATTCCTTGGATCGGCTTTCTTAGTTGATACGTCACTAACTAGAAACGCATAATCGGTCATCGTCAAAGGCACAAAGCTTATCAGTGCGCAGTTTAATTCGCCCCTCTGCAGGAATTGCTCCCGGTATCATGGTTATGTGGAAATGCTGACGCGCTTGCATACAAATAGGTCGAAAACTTTCGAATTTCTAAGCATTGCGTTTCGAAACTACAGCTACTTTTGGAGCATGCCACACTATTTTTTAAACTGATAATTCAAACACCTTTCTTTAGACGTGTTCTGACGCTCCATTTCATGTCTGTGTTTCTACGCATTGCTGTGCTGAGTGATTAGACTCCCCGTGTTTATTACTCTTAAGAGCGAAATCACGTTTGTTTAATCTATATCACCCGCAGGGGTGGCTTAGCGGCTATGGTGTTGCGCTGCTAAGCTCAAGGTCGCGGGTTCAGATCCAGGCCGTGGCGGGCGCATTTCGATGATGGCGAAATGCAAAAACGCCTGTGTCCCGTACATTGGGGGCACGTTAAAGATACCGAGGTGGTCAAAATTAATCCGGAGTTCCTTACTAGGCGTGCCTCATAATCAAATCATGGTTTTCGGTACGTAAAACCCCGAATTCATTCTTGAATGAGTGATTTTAGATGGGCCACTTTAATGTCCTTGTATGAAGGATCCATAGGAATGGTGTCCATGCTTGAGCTATATCACTTATCTTGCACGTGCATAGAAATGCAACCGTCAATGTCAGACACAGCTCGTTACGATATATCAGCATGCTTGCGCTTAGCAGAAGGAAAAACGCGGTTATATGGTTCTATCCCCGCGTAAACTGTTGTGTAACAACTGCATTGAGCATACGTCACGGGATATGTATGCTACACGAAAATAAAAATGTTGCTAACTGCCTAATTGAATTAGGCCAAAGTCGGACAAAAGGACTGCTGTCCTATTTTCCAAAATCCCTTGCTTTTTAAAGCGAAGCTTTGTACCTCTACCAGCCAAGGGTTCTGTCGTGTCCGTCGTTGTAATCAAAAAACGATCCCGACGAACCGCTAACAATCGCAGGTATAGCAGTATAGCTTACTTGAATTCAGGCATTCAGCGTAGAACTAAGCACTCGTTTTCGCTAGAAAAACCACAAAAACAAGCTTCAAAGTGATGAGCCAACATGATGGATGATAAGGGCTGCGGGCAAACAACGGAAACTGGCTCGGCGCGGTCCGTAAGATTAGATTGCAGCTGTTGCAAAGCTTATGCAGCTGCTTGAAAGAGGGTTGACGTCATTCGAAACCCTTCCAGCCTAGTAACTGCTTCGGTTCATTTTGTAGACTACCCCACTATGGGTAGACCACGGAAAGTAAAGACGGCAGAAGAAGAGCGTGAATATAAGGCTCGGCGGAAAGAACAAAATCGTCTCGCTCAACAGCGTCGTAGGCAAAACCCAGCAGTCTCGCACAAGATGCCGAACGTATGCGTCATTCCAGGCAGCAGGACCCAGCATATGCCGCTAGAGAAGCGTAACGTGTGCGTCAGGCCAGGCAGCAGGACCCAACATACGTCGTCAGAGACGCCGAACGCAAGAGGAGCGCCCGCCGCGAGGACGACGAGAGGCGCGAAGCGGAGAACGTGGCGAAACGGCGCTAGTACCACACTGATCATTTGGCCAAGTTCAAGGGAGCTAATTCTAAATTTACGAAGAAATTTCTCGACGTAGAGTTTGGGTTCACTTGCTCCGAGTGCGGTCGACTGTGGTTTCAACACGATCTAACGTGCATCGCAAACGTTAGGAATGCAGCGAAGAAGAAAAGTGCACTCGGCGTGTTATCGAGTAGCTTCTCGGGAGCGGACGTTGCGAACTTCAAAGTGTGTGGTGCCTGCAAAGACTCGTTACTCGAAGGTAAAGTGCCTCAACTCTCCAAGACTAACGGATACGTATATCCTCCGATCTCCGCACGTCTGCCTCCGCTAAACATAGTAGAGGAACGTCTGGTGGCACCTAGGATTCCGTTCAAGTCAATCCGACGTCTCTCTCACGGAGGCGGACAGTTGGGATAAAGGGCCAAGTCGTCAACGTCCCCATTGACGTACAAAAAAAATCAAGTGCGCCGCAGTCACCGTGAGGGTGGCGTAAAAAGCTTCGCTTTCCAACCACCTTCGCAGGGTGGATTGGCGGGCAATTTTTTTCGGAAAGTACAAGGTTCAGTCTTTAATGACAATCATACATGGCGGACGTTACTTGCCCAGAGGCGGTAATCCAACAAAAGCATAAACGAATGGTATTATTCGACGTATGGACATCCCTTTTGTTGCTCTGCACGCAGACGAGTACGACCGTCGCTTGAAATGTCATTCTCCGGCGTAATTTCGAGCCCGCACCCTCATTCTGGCGGAATTATGCACGATAATACACTGTAGAGTATGGCTCCTCAACTTAAGCAATACGAGCGGCCACACAGTAGACTTATTTGGTCGACTGCAGCGTAGTTACATAGCATAAGTGTAGGAAGGGTAGGGCATACAACACGTACAAAGAACTGGCACAGAAAATAGGCCCATACCAATGTATTATGCAAGGTAAAGAACATTCTTTAGCTTGATACTAAACCCGTCTAGCATTGGCATTTTTGCCATAATGCTTTGTGATGTCAATTTGGGCATGGTCTCTTGGAGCTGGTATTGTGTGCCTGCCGATGGGCGTCCGGGTGTGCGCTGTAGTTGCTGCGAAAGCAGCGAATGTCGTCTGGACCATTGTAGCTGTTTGTACTTTGAATGCTTTAATCCTCAGCGTACGAGTCGCAGCCGAGACGGCGTGACCAGGTCCAGCTCATACATTTTTTTTTATCCTGGAGCGTGCGAACATCGCAAAAGTTCCATTTATGTAAACTTGATCAAAGTGGGTCGAGTCAGAAGTCAAGCTGACGCAGCCCAACCTGGGTTTACATCTCCCTTTTCAAGCCGCCTCGGCGTGTCCACCCGCCGCTTGGAAGCAGGTTGACCGAACTCGCATCGAACCTCGTTTAGCTCGACCCTCTACAGCGTTTACATAAAATTGACAACTAGATTTTCTCCAACCCACCGACTCACCAACACCACCTAGAGAACACAAGGCCTGTTTCTCCGATCATGACGTCATGCTATCTATCACGAGTGCCCCAGAATCGAATGGGGATGCTTCCTAGTTTGCAGCCGTGATTTCGACGTCACCGCTTTCGCGACGCCAGGCTTGGCAATGGAAATTTCGGGCCAGGTATTATGACGTCATTGATCGGAGTGAACAGGCCTTGTGCTGTCTAGGTGGTGTTGACTCAACCCGACTTCATCGGGATTTCATCGACGTAGCCGGAGAATGTACGGCTTGATGCAACGCTTCAAGCTCGCGCTTGTCCGACCATGTTGTTTTCTGATGTCATCAACTGTTTTTCTCTACTGAGGCAAGCATGCTTTCATATAAACCCGCCTAAATTTTAGTTCTTGTAGACGCTTTACTGTCGAACGGGACAATCACCATTGAAGACGCTCGGACGTCGTCAGCGCAGCGAAACAGAAAAGTCGGCAGTCACTTTAGCATAGCTGTCGAACGGGACAATCGCCATTGAAGACGCTCGGACGTCATCAACGCAGCGAAACAGAAAAGTTGGCAGTCACTTTAGCATAGCTGTCGAACGGGACAATCGCCATTGAAGATGCTCGGACGTCGTCAACGCAGCGAAACAGAAAAGTTGGCAGTCACTTTAGCATAGCTGTCGGACAGGGACAATCGCCATTGAAGACGATCGGACGTCTTCAACGCAGCGAAACAGAAAAGTTGGCAGTCACTTTAGCATAGCTGTCGAACGGGACAATCGCCATTGAAGACGCTCGGACATGGTCAACGCAGCGAAACAGAAAGGTTGGCAGTCACTTTAGCATAAGCTAAAGAGAATGAAGCCAAAAGCCTTCGCGCTTACGAGACATTCATTAAATTACTTTGACACTCTTATTCGAATGCGTTGTTACTCGATATTAATTGTTCTCTTTTACCGTCGCACAGACATCGCCACTGGTTCTGCGTGGTTATTGGCCCATCGTGGCAAGTCTATGCATACCATTAAGACAAATACGCAGGTTGACTTAATGACTTCTTCATTTTACCACTTTTATCGGCAAGCGTAGCTATATGGGCATGTATATATGTATATATGGTGATGGCTACTGTCTTGTGGCGCAGGCAGAATGACATGAGACGGAAAGGCAAATTAGACAAACACACAGCGCTAAATTTCAACAACAGATTTATTTCCAGTTCTCGCAGGCGTACTTATACTGTATTGCTCTATTCTATTATTCCGTTCACTACTTGATGTATGTTGATGTATTGTTACCACTCCTGTCTTGGTTCTGATGTGGACCGACAGTATCTGTAAATAAATAAATAAAATAAATACTCGTTAAAACGTCATAAGACACCAGCACATTGCTCGGCAAAGAGCAAAACCGGGAAAACCACACGCAGACACTTTTGTGGCCACACTGATTATTTAGAAGGGTGTGCGTTAAACGCGAACTCAGATAATCAAGCTCTTTTACTGACAAAGATATACTGGCGCATGCGCTTGAAGTTTGTTCCCATAACACCGCACGGTCAATTTTTCGACCCATGAGTCATCTAAGGCTTTCGCTTTAATAAATCGCCCCTTGACGCTGGACACGCTGCACGTCAGCGCACCTTTATCCGGAAACACTGCGCACCCGGTCGAGACGGCCGGCTCAGTTTGAGCTGGTAAGAACGGCCTTCGGACAGCCGTCTAAAATCCCATCACGAAAATGAAGAAAAGCAACTGTATTGAAACTGCGTTCTTTATTAACATTTCTCACAGTAGGGATATTCCAATATAAAAATTATTGAATTAAGACAGTCTACAATATAAACAGAGCCTTCGAATATGAAACATTTCCGTTCTTGTAAGCTAAGATTTAGAGCGTGCGTTGATGTCGTATAGCTAAGAAAATGACAAATAACGTTAAGACTCATTTGAATACATCAGATAATTAGCGTCTTTTTTATTCCTCAGATAAAAACATGGGTTACGGCGTAAATGTTCCATATTTCAGCTTTACAGAGCTCCAGGCCTTATACTGTTGGGCGGTAAGTGCACCAAGCTTGCACCCACAAGCGAGAGAGACGTGTGAAAATGAAATACAAATTAGCATTAAACGTGAGCGACACCATTTCTTGGCGCTGATTGACGATTGCTGACCCTAGCGCCAAAAAACAAACTATACACCACCAAACTAGAGCATTCACGCTTGAAAATACAACATGTCGATTATAACTTCGGCGAGAACAACTGCAAAAAACTGAAACCTTGACCTGAAATTTTACGCCAATCGGGTATTCCCTATTTAAAATTGCTAAACGCCATGTATCCCACTCCTTATAGGGCCAACCGTCCTTGGTGCGGTGGCATACCTACCTTAATACATGTAACCTGGGAGTGCGCTAAGCACCCTCATAGACCAAATACCAGTAACACAGTGGAGCAGTGGTAGGCACAGCTCGCCCGCTCCGACCTGGCAAGACAAAAGTCCTTAATTAGCCAGGTCAGGCAGGCGGCAGAGGTCAGTGGGGCCCTGGACAGAGAGGCTCCGACCACCCCTCCTTAATATCTTTTCCATTCCAATAAAGTTTCTAAAGTTACCTGAAATTGCAACAATAATGACAATAAAATGACCAGGAATGCGTTATTTGATACATCTAAAGCCGTTCACAGCCGGACTGCCGATCAGCTCAGTATCTTCTAATTGAGAAACATTTGACAAATGATACTGTCTCACAAAACACCACAATTACACTAAAGAAACGCCGGAATCAGAAGCCGCAAGGCATTGAAAGAGGAAAGTGGCAAAAAGCCAAGCCGTTTAATTTTATCGCATATATAAATGACCTAGTAAATATCATTAGAGATCCGAAATACGTAATGCGAGCTGGCGATGCTAGCATATTTTTTGGTTACCTTAATCTGGTAGGCTTCAGAATAAAGCCAGCGCTGCTTTAAAAACTCTCCAAGAACGGTTAGCTGCAAAATGCGCCTGCGTTCGTCTTCCTCTCTGTTGTGCCGTCCCGTTGTGCTGCATTTCAAGATGGTTTCTCTAGTAATTGTAGGAACCTTTATGGTGTCTCTGACGTGGAGAGGACAATTTTGCCACTTAGATCTGAAAATGGGAAATAGTTATGCATGGCAAAATGGAAAAGTAACAGTTAAAAGAAGAATTTAGCTTGGTAAATTTTTTGCTTTATATTTCGCATGAATTCCACGATAAAAAGTACAATGATAGCTGACCTACATGTACTGAAAACAGTGTTTTGCGGAAACAGTTCTGAATTTTGTTTTGTAAATTGTGTTGTACGTAAGCTTATAACTTATTAAGCATTTTACCAAACCACAGCCCCAGCATGGACAACTCCATATTCCCTGAATCTCTTTCTTCTATGTCTGCGTATGTGAAATGGGCTGTGTTGAGCCTTTGAACCGGTCGTGCTTACTGATAATTTTTTTGCATAAGTAAGCACAAATAAGTGTTATAACAAACGATTTGCTGTTGTTGGATTGTCACGTGCAAAGAAAACGAAAATTACTTTTGCTACTCAGAAATTGTAGGAAGCGCTATGAACTGATGCGCCTATAAAATGTGCAGTTTGTACATGCTGGTACGAAATAGTGAGCTCTGTAATACTGTTTTGTTCATTGGATGTCTTGCTGTGCAATATATCTCATAAAATGGGAAATGAAACACACTTCTCTGCCTATTAATGCCCTGCCGAACGCTGTGACGTGCTGGATCTCGCATCTTCAACAGAATAGGTAAACTTTAAAGACGCACATTTGCGCTGCTGGCAGGTAATACGTGAACAACCGCACACAAACATAAACAAGTTGTCATTGCAAGAAGGAAAATACACCAGCCCTTCCCCTGTCGAGAAAATAGGGGTAAGCGAAGCTTGTGTGTGTATCTGACCTTCGTCAGGGGTAACATAAAGACATTTCATGGTAATAAAACATAAACGTTTAATAAATATATACATCGAGGGATGGAAACGTACAACGCAACGGAATGAAAAGTTGCACGAAAGGGAAACAAAAGTAGAAGGAAAGGAAACGAAAAGTACCATGACAGGGAACAAAAACACCGCATATCCACGGGGTGAATGATGATGAGTGGGCAAAGCTCCGGAGGGAATCATCGGTAAACCGTGAATCTTCCGTGTAATTCGCCCAGTCTCGCCGCAATAAATCGAACGATTGACTTTCACCAATGACACGCGCCATATGTGACGTCATTCCTATTTTATAACAGCGCCCTTCATTATGATTGCACCATCTGCCGCTTAAGGGGACGCTAGCACAAACGCGTTAGAAACGTGCAGTACTCTCTAGTAAGGGGGAGAAGCCACAGCGTCTTACGCAGCCGTTTACACATGCCGGAACGTGCACCGCGTTTGCCGACGCCATCACATGACTGCTGAGAGAGTCATCATCATCAGCCTATATTTTTATGTCCACTGCAGGACTAAGGCCTCTCCCTGCGATCTCCAATTACCCCTGTCTTGTGCTAGCGTATTCCAACTTGCGCCTGCAAATTTCCTGCTGAGAGAATATAACCCCCGTATCATAAACGCTCCTCGACTTGAACTTGACTTGCCACCGCCTTCAACGCGTTTCGAACGCGCTGCCCAAGGCGGTGACAAGTCAAGTTCTAGTCGACGATCGTTTATGAATACGGGGGTAAGGCGGAGAGGCCACAGCGTCTTACACCAGCTTCTTACACGGGCCGTAACGCGCTAGCAGAAACGCGTTACAAACGCGCAGTCTTTCGTTAATGTTGGGTATTTATTGTCATCGTGGTGCGTGTGTCCATTTGCGCTTCGTGGCGTAGGGAAAGAAGAAGAAGACGGCGTTCCGAACGGTCGCGCTTTGATGTCCTCCGCTAAAAAGGATCAATCGGCCTCAGGCCGAGGTGCTGCCCAGGCTCAAGCCAGCAGTAATGACTATCGTATCGTCCTGCCTCGTCTCCCAACTGGTAAGCTCGTCACCGACTCCGTTTTATTGCGATAGCAATTATATGGACACTCCAAAGCAGATTTCTGCCGTCGGCGTCACCGTCGCCGTCACGGTGAGGTTCCGTATGACGTCAATGGAGATGAAATCGTCGCCGCGCGCCGCCGAACGCTGTATGTGCGAGTGAAAGGGTGCGAGGGACGCGCGCTTTCACGGGGAGTGAACGCACGGCGGAGAACAAACGCGCGTTCTGTGCCGTGCTCCCTTAAGGGCTGCACTACATCAGTTCGCCTGACCATCAGGCGCAACTCCAAGCCATCCAGCGGCTCGACGCGGCCCTGGCCCGGCAAAAGCGAACGGAGGCAACTCCTAGTAGCTAGCGCCGGACCGGTCCGCGCTGAGGTCTAGTGAGATAGGGGGTTGATGGAGCCCTACGTGGCCTGATCCACCCCTACATGCCGGATTAATGTCAATAAAGTCATTTTCTCTCTCTCTCTCTTAAGGGCTGCAGAAGTAGGCGTCTCTTTCCTCCTTTACAATCACCATATATGTAGAGCAAACGCGCCTTCTTCTGACGCACGAAAGGCCGTGGGGGGGAGGGGGAGGGAAGGGAGGCGACGTATAGCTGCGGCACCCAGTGCCTATTTATATCAGAGGCTCCGGCAACACTCACCAACGCCGCACGCATTTTGTGCGAACGCGGGCAAAACGCCGACGGCGTCGACAACAGTTCTGCGTGCTGCCGGTGCTGCTGCATGTCCAAGTTTATACAGCTGATAAAGCTACTATCATTACTCCGTATAGCTCCCTACAAATTTGCTATCGCAATTGATGCTTCGCCTTTCAGGTGAAACTGCAACCACTTTTTTCTACATGCTGACCTAACCGGACGCCCATATCGTGCTCAACACTTCAGAGACGCTCTCCGGAAGATTATAGACTTGAGATAAATAATCTCAATAGGACAATTCCAGATGTCCCACGTCTGGATGGTGACGTGCAAATCGCCGTCTGCGAAAGCCAGATTAGTGACCTGCGGTGAATTTCTGGTTAAGTCTAAGAGATGTGTTGTGATTGATCCGGAGCCAGCGGAGGTAAACATTAAGATGCTATGGCTTCCTGAACATTTAGAGGATGCTTACATACGCGAGGCACTACAGACTTTCGGAAAAGTGCTGTCAATTTTCAAGGAACGCTGGAAAGTATCAGATATGGAAGAAATGCGAACTCTCAATCGAGATGTTGTTCTGTCACTTGCTGATGGTGTCAGTGTCGCCGATATCCCACACTTACGGACAGTCTGCGGAATACAAAGTCTTCTACTCATCCCTGGAAGACCACCACTGTGCCTTCGCTGCCACAAAGCTGGTCACATTCGCCGTCACTGTCACACGCCTAGGTGCGACGATTGCCGACGCTTTGGGCACGCGACTGCAGACTGTGTAGTAACGTATGCTGACAAGCTGCGACATCGCACAAGACCTTCAGATGACGCACTGCAAGAACATATCATGGATGTCACAGAGGTCCTAGATGCAACGGGAGTTCTGCCAGCTGACACCAGCGAAGTTCCACCACCGGTCAGCTCAGAAGCTTGCGAGACTGCATCGACTGAGATCACAACGGCACAGTCTGAGCCTATGGAAAAGGCAACAAAGAAGAGTCAAGAGCCAGAGACCGTTGAAGCAGTTAGCAGCGAACTCGCAAAAGAAGATACTCCAGTTACAGAAATCGCCACTGCTCAGCTACCGAACCAGTGTCCTACCCCTATGGAGAACACACTCTCCAACAACACTTTGCTGAAGCGCCGTGCCTCGACAACCTCTGTGTCAAGTGAGGAGAACAGCACGCCAAATGCTTCCAGACAACTGCATCGCCGACGTTCACCCAAACATAAAGAGAGGCACCGGCGGTCAAGATCTAGAAGGCCTGGTGTTGGTGGAGGAGAGGAATCTCCTTCGTTCTCCGCGCCTGATCTCATGCAGCATTGACAAGAAACGGTGTGTAGGCAACATGGTGCTCTCGCAGCAACTATCTTTCGCAACACTTAATGTACGAGGGCTTCGGTCCCGACAGAAGCAGTTGCAGCTACGCCGACTGTTATCTACCAAACGACTCGACTTTGTTGCCCTTCAGGAGACAAAGATCGAAAGTGATGAAGACACTGCAAGGGCATTAGAGCCCTTTTTGTCAGAGTACAATGTTTGTGTGTCTCATGCAGTTGGGTTATCGGCAGGTGGCTTTTTGTTTTTGAGGAAGACCCTTCCGTACACCGCATTCACTTATAATGTAGACTCTGAAGGGCGGTGGATATGTTGTGATATTTTGTTGCGTAGCGTACCATGGCGCATCGTTAACGTTTATGCGTTCAATGATTCCGCAAAACGAATTGCCTTATTTGAAAATCTAGCTCCTTTATTGGACTGTGACCGTACTGTTGTTCTCTTAGGAGACGTCAACTGCGTGTGCGACGTGAGTGACCGTTCATTACGTAACACCCATAAGGACAAAAGTAGTGAAGTGCTATTTGGCATCACTGAAAATGCGGGCCTCATAGATATAGGGGCATTGGAGGAAATATCTTGTTCATATACGTACACTCAAGGAAGTTCACATTCTAGACTCGATCGTATATATGTTTCGACATCGTTGATTTCTAGAAGTCTCCAATGCAAAATTCACCCTATTTCGTTCTCCGACCACTGTATGGTAATTACGCGACTAGGCGGAGACACTCGTGCTAGTTTCCGGCCTCAGTGGGCACTCTGGAAGTTAAATTCATCTATAATTGGTGATAAAATGTTTACTGAACAGGTATGCTTAGCACTGAAAAATTGCTTCTCTCTTGATTTGCCAATATTCGCTGCATGGGAGCTTTTTAAGCAAGAAATCAGATCAGTCGCCATTGAACTTGGTTCTATTAAGTCGTTTTACAAAAAGTACGAAGAGAAGAAATTGTTGAAAAGTCTTTATAGCCTTTATGAGCTTGAATGTGAATCTCCTGGAACGTACGCTGATGACATTGCAAATGTGAAATGTGACTTGCAAAAGTTTGACGCAGTGCGCTATAGAGGCGCCCGTGTTCGGTCACGTAATAACCGTGCCTTGCTTTCTGAGAAGCCGACCCGTCAGGCTTTGATTGATGAACGCCGCCACGCTTCTACGAAAGTTATTAACGACATGTATTCGAAAGACGCATTAGTAACTGACACGAGTGATATTCTGTCTGAATTCGAAGACTTCTATTCGGTGCTCTTCAGTGGTGCTTCTGGAGACCAGAACACCAAGCTTCTACAATACTTTGCGTCTCTAATAACTCCTCTAACTGATGAACACTGTTCAGTCATTAGCGGTCCCTTTACTAAACAAGAGGTAGAGGTTGCCATTGATCAGTTACCCATGTCAAAAACTCCCGGGCCCGATGGCATTTCGGGTGAATTTTATAAAAACTTTAAGTCAATTCTTACGCCTGTTCTACTAAATATTTTTAACAAGTTTTGAGCTAGAGGAATTACCACAGTCTTTCACAAAAAGCCACACAGTGTTAATACCTAAAAGTACTGACAGAGAAAAATTACGTTCTGTTGCTGGTTATAGACCGATTACATTGTCAAACGTGGACTACAAACTTTTTGCTAAAATTTTGTCCAATCGTTTGCAGGTAGCGATTTCAATTCTTATTGGCCCTCATCAAACATGTGGTATCAAAGGCCGTTCTATACAAACTAACATACACGTCGCTCGCACAGTTCTTGAGTGCTGTTCGACTTCTTATGATCAACTTGCAATGCTCCAGATTGACCTCGCGAAGGCATTTGATCGGGTCCGGCATTCGTTTTTATTTTCTCTTCTAGAACACGCCAATGTAGGATCCACAGTGCTTAATGGCGTTCGACTTTGTTATAGTCATTGTACAACCCGCTTTGTTGTCAATAGTAGCCTATCTAATCCCGTCCACATCCGTTCTTCAGTGAAACAAGGATGCCCTATGTCCCCACTCCTCTTTGCCCTTTACTTAGAACCACTCTGTTTGAGCATTTTGAACTGCAGCAGTGTTCGTGGTTTTAATGTTTTTGGTAAGGCGGTAAAAGTTTTAGCATACGCTGATGATATTGCATTTTTCTGCAAGGACAAGCCCAGCATCGATAAAACTCTTTCTATCATAGAAGAGTTTGGTTATGTTTCCGGTGCACGGATGAATAACACTAAGAGCTCAGGGCTATGGTTTGGATATTGGGCCATTACACCATCACATTATGCTGGCATTGAGTGGTCCTGTGTGCCACCTAAATATCTAGGAGTTCCACTGCATGCCTACAAGTTCAGTGCACACTACTGGAGAGAGCGCGTTCCAGCCCTCCAGCGCTACACAAATACCTTTGTCCCGCACCGTCTATCAATATTTGGAAGAGCAGAAGCCTGCAACATGTTTTTGGCAACTAAAGTTTTCTATGTCTTTCAAGTTCTTCACTGCGCAAGGCTTTACATTCAACGTTTTCATAGGATTTTTTCAACGTTTATATGGTCTTCCAGTTTTGAACCTACGAGACGCGACAACATTTTTCGACCAGTGAGTGCTGGAGGGTTAGGCTTGGTGCATTTATATGTGCGACAGTTAGTGTCGCGCCTTTTCTTTTTTCGGGATAGCTCTCTTCCAGTATTACGAGCTTTCATGCAGGTTAACCTGGTTCATGTCCTGCCAGAATTGGTGGTGTCCTCAGATTTAATTTCTAGACCTTGTTTATGGGGGTTCATGCGTGAGGTTTATTTTTCTATTTCTTTTCTGACTGCTCGATTTTCTAAAGATTATTTGTTTACTGTGTCACGAAAAAGTCTTTACAAAGATTTAATATCGATGTTGTTCCCACCGCCGTTTTATCCATCCGTATACATCACATTACCTGGACATGATGTGCTTGCGAGAGTGCGCAAAATGCCAGTTCCCCCTTCTACAAAAACTTTTTTTATAAATTACACACCGAAACATTACCCGTTAAAACATGGCTGCACAAATAGAATATTTTCGTTTCGTCTGTTAACTGTCGCCTATGTGACGTGCCTGAAACCATTGAACACTGTTTTATTGTTTGTAAAGATGCCATTTTATTTTGGGATGTTATCCATAGAAACTTGCAAAAATATTTTGATCTAAATTCTCACAGTATCCGATATCTTGTTGCACCGTATGAAGATGTTTCATTCGATATGTTTTTACTGATAGGCCTTCATAGCCTATGGAAATCTCGCATGCAAGACCGAAATGCAGAAAAAACAATTTCCTCGAGATCACATTTCGTTCAGATGATCAAACACTTAAAGGACATTTACGACCAAGAAGAATGTCAGCCGGCTTGGTATACACTTTTGATTAGGTGTTTAACTTCCCCTTACAAATTTTTGCTGTGAAGGACGGTGTTGCTCTGTGTGACGTTATCTTCATATGGACTGCTCGTTGACGTTTGATTAGTTATGTCCACCTAGTGCTCATATTATTGTAAATAGTTCCTGTAAATACATTTCATTCATTGTAATAAATACCATGTTCGAAAAAAAAGCGTTTCGTGGTGTAATGGTTATCGCTGCGCGTTCGGAAGCAAGGGGTCCCTGGTTCGATTCCGCGCTACGGGGCAACTTTCGGAATTTTTTTTTCATAAAAGTAGACGTGGCTACCTACTACGACGACGACTACTACTACATACTACAGAGGAGGGACAGACCCACACCCTAAGGAGCTTCGCCCCTAAAAATGTCGCAGTTTCGCCCGAAAGGCGAAGCATCAATTGCGATAGCCAATTGGTAGAGAGCTATTCGGAGTAGAGACAGTAGTTTTATCGGCTCCATAAACTTGGACACATTCGCTTTCTAACTGAATTGACAAGCGTGGTGTCATCGCGCACAAGCAAACATGAATAGATCACACTGAATCACCGGAGACAAGGACTGTCAAAACGCTGGCAGCAAGCGCAGGCGCTGCAGCGGGCGATGAATCATGCGGTCTATCGCTTCAACGGAAACTGAGCGGCGAATGCACAGCGCATACAAAGGTCAGAGCCGTGTGGAGATAAGAGACAGTGCGGGCGACCGCCACCACAGCCAGTGCAAGGGTATTTGTTGGCAGAGTAGAAGCTGCTCCCCCAACCCTCCGTCCCGCGCTGCCTTCCCGCTTTTTTGCTTTCGCGTGGGAGATTGCGTTGCCAGTTCCCCTTGCGCTCGGTTCCAAGATACACATTTGGTGCCGTAGCACAGCGTCGCCCCGCCTCCCTCCCACCCCATACTCCCACGGCCTTTCGCGCGACGGTCGCGTTTGATTTCCGCCGTGCGTTGGCTTGCCGTGATAGCGCGCGTCCCCCGTGCGCTTTCACTCGCGCATACGGCGCGCGGCGACGATTTTATCGCCCTTGGAATCCATACGGAACCTTACGGCGACGGCGACGACGACGGCGACACCGACGGCAGAAATCTGGTTGAAGTGTCCATATAATTGCTATCGCAATAAAAGTAGTAGGAAAGGGAAGGGAAAGTAGTAGGTCAAGTACTCACACGACAACTTTCGCTCACCCCCATTTTCTCGACAGGGGAAGGGCTGGTGATTTCCTTCCTTTCTCTTTCTCTCTTTCTTTCATTATTTCTCTCTCTCTTTCTTTCTTTCTTTCTTTCTTTTTTATTTGTCCCTGGTATGTGCCATTGAGCTTGGACCCTTTCTGCACTATCACCAGGATCGGCCCACTCTTCAGCGTGACACCACCACCACCGCTGAAACTTGTGAGCCTATAATGCTTTGCTTAAAAGGCTGAAATTGGCAGCTGTTAGAACAAAACGGACTGTAACAGCAAACGTAACTCGTGCTCGTTTCCTCTTGCGTCTGCCAGCAAAATCGCGCGCTGGTCGAGCGCATAGCAGTCCGCCGTTGTCGCTTGCGTTCGATGCCGCGAGTTTAATCGGCAGCGTGGTTAGCAGCATTCGCCCGCCATTGCTGCTTGCGATTCTTCTAAATTGTATCAAAGTTAATTGATTGATTGACTAAACAGTTTATTATTCAACCGAGCCGGGGTACACCCTCTTACGGTGGCGGTCCCACTCCATCGGCACGAGCCCCCCGTTTTCAGTACTTTTGGAGGAACCGCGGCGGCTCTTCTACTTGGGATATAAAGTAGTGGTATAAACCGTCAAAAAGCCTAATTCTTGCAGATTGCAACTATATATTATATAAAGAAATTTATGAATGTGATCTAGAAATAAATGTTCAAAAACAAGCATGAGATACATGTTTTTTTGCGAACTGTGTCTCAGTTGTGACCATATTTAGAAGGAATTACCGCATTTACTGCATTGTGGCTTGCACTGTAGCTTTAGGACATATTTATCTGTTTCCTAGACGCAGCAAAATAAGTTTGAATTTTTACTTTTCGGAGAAATTGTTTTTGAAGTTTCCCAAATATCGCAAACTTCTGTTGTAAACAGCCCGGCAACTACACACTCGGGGAAGCTAAATTTTGGAAACTTTAAAGCTCAAAGAATTTACATCTAGTACGTAAAATTTTATTCATGTACCTTTAATAGTTTTCCGAATAATGCGGCCGAAATTAAGCAATGTTTAGAATTCTGGTTTTACTTTTGCCCATTTTTGCGGGAAGGTACTAAAGCTACGAAGCTGTGGTTTAAAACTAATGAACGTACATGATTTAAATTTTGCTTCCTAAATGGACATTCCTTGAAGTCTAATTTATCCAAAATTTAGCTATCTTGAGCGTGTAGTTATCGGGCTGTCTAGAATAGAAGTTTGCGATATTTGGCAATCTTCAAAAACAAATTGTCCAAAAAGTAAAAATTCAGACTTATTTTGCTGCGAAATATGTCCTAAAGCTACAGTGCAAGCCGCAATGCAGTACGTGCGGTAGTTTCTCCTAAATATGGTCACAACTGAGACACAGTTCGCAAAAACTATGTATCTCATGCTTGTTCTTGAACATTTATTTCTAAATCACCTTATACAATTTCTCTATACTATATATAGTTAGAATCTACAAGAATTAGGCTTTGTTATAGTATATACGACAACTTTGTATCCTAAATAAAAGAGCAGCCACGGTTGCTCCAAAAGTACTGAAAACGGGGGGCTCGCGCCGCCGGAGTGGGACCGCCACCTTAACCTACACGTTGGTGGGGGGACGAAGCAGTCCTCGCGCGTTGAGGATGGTGACTCTTCACGGCCTCGACGGCCAGGCGGATTGCTCGACTCTGGTCGTCTTCAGCCTCGCTCTGGATCAAGGCCTCCCACGCTTCTGTACTGTCAATGTTTTCCTTGGCCCCTGGGGAGCCAGCACACTCCCATATTACATGGTCTAGCGTACCTTTCTCCTTACACATTTTGCAGAGGGCGTCGTTATAGTCCGTCGTCAGAGTTAGGTAGACCCCATATAGTGATGTATAATTGTTTCACCTGGAGGCGCCGCCAAATGCGAGCGTCCCCAGAGAGAGAGAGACCGATGCGGAGGACAGAAAGATTATTCTTTCGGCTTTGTAATGATCTACAATATCCCCGTACGTGATGACGTTATCTTTGATCACTGGAACTGACTGCTCTAGAGTTGCCCGGTGGTAGAGTGCTCGGGCGAGCTCGTGAGCGGCTTCGTTACCTGGGACTTCTTCATGGGCCGGAACCGAAAGAAAAGTTATGTCCCTACTAGGAGGGATTTGAGTAGAATTTAGAGGGCCTCTTCCGAGATTCTCCCTTTGCTAAAATTTCAAATAGCTAATTTCCGATCCCATAATACGACTCCCGCTTTTGTAGCGGCACAAGCGAGCGCTACTGCAACCTCCTCGGCTGTACAGACGTCCCTCGTGCACGTGGAGCACGCTATCTGAAAGCACCCGTCGCCATCTACCACCGTCGATACCGCAGCCCCGTTTCTGCCGCATGCGGCGTCCACGAACGCTACTTTATGCGCCGGTGTGTTTTAAGTTTATTTACTAGAGCGTTAGCCCTGTGAGCTCTCCTCTCTTTGTTGTAGACAGGATGCATATTTTTAGGTAGGGGGGCAATTCGGAAGCGTTTACGCACGTCCAACGGAATGCCCTTTCCACTCGGGGCACCCCTGTCACATTGGATTCCTACCCATTCCATGATTTTTCTCCTTGTTTTGGGCTGGCCTATTCTTTCCAAATGAGACACTCGTACTGCCTCAGTGAGTTCAACTAGCGTGTTGTGAACCCCCCTTTTGAGAAGGAGGTCTGTCGAGGTAGAGTCTGGGAGCACTAGGTCTCTCTTAACGCTCTTCCTAATGATCGCAAATATTTTCTCTTTTTCTTTTTGTTTAAACACAAGATATGGTGTGGCATACGCTATTCGGCTGGTAATAAAGGCTTGCATGAGTCTCAGGAGGCTGTTCTCTTTAAGGCCCCTGCCTTAGAGTGCAACTCCCTAAATATCCCCGTGACATGCGCCGCGTATCCTTGTAACTTTTTGATTGTCATGAGGTATGCATTTCTCTGGATATACATGCACAGAATTATTATTTACTCCACCTTGGGAACCTCATCTTTATTATGTCCGTTACGCAAGACAATGAATGTCTAATACGCCTCTAAGCAATGGCTCATATCCCCGTAAACGGGGCCTCCCATTACGATGACAGAGGTGAAATTGTACGCTAGAAAGATGAGCGGCAACGCAGCTAGCCGTGGAAGAAGACGACGACGACGAACGCGGGATCAGTGGCACGAGCGCGCGCCGAGCACGAGCGTGAGCGCAACCCGAGGGGCGCCAAGAAGCAAGCTGCGGAAGAAGACGACGACGTTCGAGCCAATGCTGATGAAGATAGTTTTCTGTACACAGGCGGTTTCACCTAGCCATATACGATTTCGTATAGACAGGTGAAGCTTCGCTTTAAGAGAGGTGCGTATATTCTACTGACAAGGGGCCGAGAATGCCTTTAAACATACACAGAACCATAACGTCTTATACGACGCTGTAAATCGTGCTACCAATTTCTAAGTTTTTATGAGTTCTCGGCCTAGTGGTATAAATAAATCAGTTTTCCAAATAAGCGTCAAGAAAGAACTGCTTTAAACAACAAAACAAACAGTACAACAAGGGGCACTCGCACCGGTTCACAAATGAGAACTGAAGGTGCCTAAGGGCGGTCAGAGGAGCTAACTGTTCGGAGAAGAGTTACACTTCTCCGCTTTCGTTAGTTATCGATTATGTTAATTGGTGGATTGCAGCTTGGACTTCGACATCTTCCTAATGGTGAGCTGCTGCCACACGAACAAATTTCCACCATTCATTTAGTGGCTCTGTAGAGAAGTGTGATTGCAGCATTGCAGTATGTGCGATAACACGTGGTCTTAGCATCGCGTGGAGCGGCACGGAACAGAATGCTTTTTTCTTGCTGTGAAAGCACGTATCAACGCTATAGAAGTTGATCCGCCAATTACAGCAATGATAAGCACCCCAATACGAATGGGCTACGCCCAAACAGGCACGCTGCGCCATACCACAAACAGAATAAGTGCTGACGCTAGGGGAACATGCCTTTAGCGGTTCAGCATGGTTCAGCCAGATGTATCTTAACGTAAAACATGGAAAAACGATCGAAAAATGCTAGGTGTACGTCTACTAAAACACTGCCGGATCATTCAAATGTTCCTGTAAAGAACGTTGGAGGGATATGCCGTAGGTACCTTGAGCCACAGCCTAAGAAATGCTATAATTACAGAATAATGCAGTAATCCGGTCGCAACAAGGCACAAAGAAATAGAGAACGTATAAAAAGCCCTTAATTACTCATTTAAAGGGCGTCATGGTAACATAAACACAAAAGAAGAATCGAGCGCGAACGTCTTCTATGCTCAAGCGATTGCTGAAAGACAAAAAGTAGTTGACGGGGTATTATAACCACAATGTGATTACGAA
Source organism: Dermacentor silvarum (assembly GCF_013339745.2). NCBI lineage: Eukaryota > Metazoa > Arthropoda > Arachnida > Ixodida > Ixodidae > Dermacentor > Dermacentor silvarum. The sequence continues at coordinate 165,985,298 of NC_051157.2, forward strand.
GCCCGCCGCAGTGAAGGACTCGGTTAGCTGGGGTTCTTCTTCTTCTTGTTTCTGGGCTTTTACGTGACAAAACCAGTTCTGATTATGAGGCACGCTGTAGTGGAGGGCTCTGGATTAATTTTGACCACCTTGGGTTCTTTAACGTGCGCTACAACGCAAGCACAGGGGCGTTTTTGCATTTTGCCTTCATCGAATTGCTGCCCCCGCGGCCGGGATTCCATCCCGCGAAAGTTAATGTGCACTCAATATACGATACATCAGTGGCCTCATATTCGGCTCCCGACTGCCACGATTGGAGTCGCTATCGACTACAACTACTGACTACAACGCCGGATTTTCGCGTAATGAGGCGTGTATTGCTTTCGCATTAAAAATAATATATCCGATAGGGTCTTCATTTTTTTAATGCTCAGAGGAAGAGAGTAATTGCCGAGAGGAAGACGTGCTCTTTTCTGTAGCCCATTAAGGAATGCGAAAAGCAGAAGGGTTGGAGGAAGTATGCTGCAATAGTGTTGGGCTCCCTTCGCTCAAGTGCCTGAGCATGCATATGTCTCACAATCAGGTCATGGTTTCAGCCCATAAAACCACATAGTTGTTTTAACTTTGTACGATTAGGCTTTGTTGAATCAAGATTGTTAATGGACACGGGTGAAGTGCAATAACACTTGTGTACGTAATTTACGGGCGCATTAGCCCCTCTTGGTCAAAATATATCAGCGTCCCTCCACAATAATGTTCTGCTTAACCATCTTCGCTCTCCAGTGTCGCAAAATTAAACCACACAGTTCACTTTTTGTGTTCACTGCTTCGTGAAATTTATATGTCACGTCACAGAATTTTGATGTCTACGTAAGCGAATACAGCGCATTATCGAATGCTAGTGGGCGCATATTTGACAGTGCTGTACAGAGTCGCCATGTCACCAGTCCTGTGAAACAAAACGGCAGTGCGGTATGATGCGCATGGAACGTGTTAAACCGAGCTTATCAGGAGTGGCTCCTCGGCTTCAACGCAATCACGAACAGAAGTGGTCTGAAAGGTTCCGATAATACAATGCACTCATGCTGACGTGACAACCTAAATACATATTCAAATGCGCATGCTCGTGTCGAGGCCATAAAAAGGCCCAAAATTTTTGCATTGAATCGCAATCGGTTACACGGAACCCCTAGGGTACGCCACAGCACGCCATGGCACGAACCAAGCAGACCGCCCGAAAGTCTACCGGTGGGAAGGCACCTCGCAAGCAGCTGGCAACGAAGGCAGCCCGGAAGTCAGCACCTGCCACTGGTGGCGTCAAGAAACCGCACCGCTACCGACCTGGTGAGTTCGGTTGCGCTTTCGTGCAACTTCCTGCCACTCAATATATGTAGCGTCGCAAATCTAAATTGGCGGTACGAGGGACTCCTTAGTGGCGTGCTTCGCAATATTTTAAAGGAGTGTTTGATTAACCAATTCCAAAAGTTTTCAAGAAGCATTTTGCATTTCACACTGATGCTTGACCAAACTCGGAACCTGTGTCGCTTAGCACCGCGAAGCAAGGCTGACGTTTCATGGGTGGAGTGAAGAATAATACTGCCAACAGCATGGGCGATTATGTAGGCTTGCGTAGCTGCGCCATACGACGCACTGTGCAAGGTAGCTGCTGTTTTTTCTTTCATGTGTCTAATCACCTTCTCGTGGAGGCTAGATGCTCTCTGTAGCTGAAGCGTACATTGTCATTTACATACAAGCCGCTATCCTTATTGTCTTACGTAAGCTACTGAGTTCTGAGCTGCCGCCTGTTTTGGCTAACCTTACGCCATGTTCCCCCCCCCCCTTTTTTTTTTGCAGGCACAGTGGCTCTGCGTGAAATTCGGCGATACCAGAAGTCGACAGAGATGCTGATCCGTAAGCTGCCATTTCAGCGGTTGGTCCGCGAAATAGCGCAGGACTTCAAGACCGACCTCCGGTTTCAGAGTTCTGCCGTGCAGGCCTTGCAGGAAGCCTGCGAAGCGTACCTTGTGGGCCTTTTCGAAGACTCCAACTTGTGTGCGATTCACGCTAAGCGCGTCACTATAATGCCTAAAGATATACAACTCGCACGACGCATACGTGGCGAACGTGCTTAGCCACTTTCCGGCCCTTCACGGTGCTGTTCTTGTCAAATTTTCATTCAACGTTCTCATCGAATCATTACCATGGATGTTTTAAGCGGCATGTCCTGAAATAAAGTGCCTTTCAACCACATCTTCTGCTTGCAGGCATTCTTCTTTTAGTACGCTTATGCACTCGAGACGCCATGCTCAGCTAAAGTCGCTACACTACTGCTGCAGGTCCGATTCTCCCACTGTTGCCAGGTTTGGCGATATATAGCCAAATTGGGCTACAGAAAAACAAAGTTTTGGCGTCGACTTCGACGAGTTGGCTATGTGGCTATATTTGGGCTACTGAAAATCTGCGACTTGGCTTCGTTTGGGCTATAAGTGACGCCCTAATAAACCCTCTAGAGGGGCTGTGATCGAGTAGAAACAAATCTCGAAGGCTATGTTTTAGCTGACTCAGCCGGCAGCGTGCGTGTGTGCGTGCCTGAAATGCCCTCCGCCCCCCTCAATTCTCTGCGCCGTTGTCTGAGCCGGTGGCTTTGATTTTGATGTACTTAAACTTGCATCATTCTACACCGTGGGACCCCCGGGCATCGGGATGAGCCTGGGAGTATTAGCCCCGAGAACGACCTACAGGGGCGCTGCGAGCGCCGCTCGCGTGAAGTCATGGCACGGACTCGCTCCTGTCGTCTATTGCCGTTCGGGTGGTCTGGGTGCCTTCTGTAGTGTTTCCGTTTGTTCGCTGTCGTTCCCTGTGCTTGTATATTTATGACGGTCATCTCAAATACATTTTACGACGTCTTCATTCGCGCAAACTTATTTAAAGAGCTTATTTCCTAGACGACAATTTATTTCTCAAGGGAAACGCTGCAGTGCCAGGCGAAGAAGATCAGACCAGCCCGATTGCGTGTTTTCATGGGCGGATCTAGACTTTGCAGATTGAGGGACTAATAAATAAATTACCCGCCAATCCACCCTGTGAAGGTGGTTGGAAAGCGAAGCTTTTTATTACGCCACCCTCACGGTGACTGCGGCGCACTTGATATTTCCACACTACAACGTAACTTTAACCACGGCCTTTATTATTATTTACTTCACAACAATGTTCACTACTGCTTTATGATCGGTGTGATATGCACTCAAATTTTCAGTTTTCACTGTAGTTACATTTGCCAAGGTTAAATCAATGTACGTTCCGCGAATGGTGGTTCTTAAATTTAGAATTAGCTCCCTTGAACTTGCCCAAATGATCAGTGTGGTACTTGCGCCGTTTCGCAGCGTTCTCCGCTTCGCGCCTTGCATCGTCCTCGCGGCGGGGGCTCCTCTTGCGTTCGGCGTCTCTGACGACGCATGTTGGGTCCTGCTGCCTGGCCTGACGCACACGTTCCGCTTCTCTAGCGGCATATGCTGGGTCCTGCTGCCTGGCATGACGCATACGTTCGGCATCTTGTGCGAGAGCTGCTGGGTTTTGCCTATGACGCTTTTGAGCGAGACAATTTTGTTCTTACCGCCGAGCCTTATATTCACGCTCTTCTTCTGCCGTCTTTATTTCCGTGGTCTACCCATAGTGGGGTAGTCTAGAAAATGAACCGAAGCAGTTACTAGGCTGGAAGGGTTTCGAATGACGTCAACCCTCTTTCAAGCAGCTGCATAAGCTTAGCAACAGCTGCAATCTAATCTTACGGACCACGCCGAGCCTGTTTCCGTTGTTTGCCCGCAGCCCTTATCATCCATCATGTCGGCTCATCACTTTGAAGCTTGTTTTTGTGGTTTTTCTTGCGAAAACGCGTGCTTAGTTGTACGCTGAATGCCTGAATTCAAGTATGCTATACTGCTATACCTGCAATTGTTGGCGGTTCATCGGGATCGTTTTTTGATTACAACGACGGACACGACAGAACCCTTGGATGGTAGAGGTACAGTCAACCACAAAAGTTTGCGGACCACGCGAGCGCGTGCCAGACTGCCTATCCGCGCCACCTAGCGGCGACAGGGGCGCTCTCCCGGATATGAGCCCTCTTGGTACTCGCCTGCCTGTTAATTTTTTATTCCTGTGCATGACATTGTTAGTTCGTTGTGTTGACGCAGAGCGCTGTCTGCGATAAGACCGCCACATATCTGGCTTGATAGCAGTATCGGAGCAATCACTGCAACCTTTGTCGACTGGTGTGCCAGTGGGTAGATAAGTTTCACGAAGCGCTGCGACGATTTTTTTACGCGACGTTTACTGGCGCACTTTGGTTGGCAGCATCTTGGTCCAATGAGTGTTGCTGCTTCTGCGTCTTGAGAGAAAGGGTAGGGAGGTGTTTCACTGTCATCAAAAATAAAGAAAAAGCGGATGCATAGAAAAGTTTCTTTCACACATAGGCGCATCTTCGCATCAGTCGCTGAAAACGTAGTAGACTTGCTTCAGGCCACGTGGTGATTGCCTATTTGGAAAGATGCCGCTGCGTGTTCCACTTGACGAAAGAAGGCACATTGTGCGTTTATTTATAGAGGGAATACCTCAGCGCGAAATCTGCCGCCGAACCAACAGGAGCCGGACTGCCGTGAATAGGATTATTCAAGCTTTCCGCGACGATGACAGATTCACAGATATGGAGCGCAGTGGGCGTCCAAGGGCCACGACTGAGGAAGAGGACCGCCTGATTACGGCCGCCATCGTGGCTGATCCTTTTCAAAGTGCAGAGGATATCCGAGAAGCGCTCTCGCTCACGGTATCGTCTGAGACTAAGAAGAAGGCTGAGTGAGCTTGGCCTGCAGTCTTTCGTAGCAGCACAGAAGCCCTGCCTCTCAGACAGCCAGCTACAAGAACGACTCAGTTCGCTACAGCAATGAAAGATTGGACAACAGAGAAATGGGGCGATGTCATCTTTAGCGACGAGTCAACTTTTTCCACGCGCTGGGACCAACGGAAGCGGGTTTGGCGTCCACTAAACTGCAGGTGTGTTTACAGTGTATTGGCAGTTAATTCACAAAGCTAATTCTGCATCACAACATGTTTCACGTAAAATGAGCTTTTGGACATTACGAGATTTTTCTGTAGTGGTATTATGTTGAAAACATTAACGATTGTTTCATAGTACTACTTACTCTGAAGCTAATTAAAAGCTGCCAGTGGGTCTTTCAGTACTATCTAATGATGTTTGCACGTTTTCTATTGCAACTCTATAACAGCATTATAAAGTTCATACGCAAGAGGACATGACATGACAAGAACTTTATTTCAGTCCTGAGGAACTAAGATCTAGGCGAGCCGAAGGCTCCCCCAGATTAAGTCGGTGGCTCCGCCCACGATGGGACCGGGAGACCAAGTCCCGTCGCGATGTCGTGGGCCCTCTGGACAGCCTGGTGTTGGATTTGAAGATTGCTGCTCTTGAGGGATTCCTCCCATTGCTCTTTCGTGATGGGTGGAGAGGCGTTAAGGGCTGGGCACAACCAGAGCATGTGATCAAAAGAGCATGAGTCATGACCACATTTGGAGCACGACTGTGAATGGTCAGGGTCTATCCTGTTAAGGGACCGGGGAGTGGGATACGAACGGGTTTGCAGAAGTCTGAGTGTGCTAGCCTGAGGTTTGTTCAATTTGGGGTGGGGGGGTGGAAATTTCCTCCTGCCGAGACGATAATGGGAAACAATTTCGTGGAAGGTACATAATGGATCTTTGTGGATGTTGACCTCGTTCCGAGCCTGGCTACCCCTGACAGCGCGGTACGTGAAATCGCGCGCTATCCGGTGGGCCTGCTCGTTAGGATTACATCCGAGCGGGTTAACTGAGGCATCTATATGGGCTGGGAACCACGAGATGTGGTATCCTCCTTCGCTGCTCTCCCGATTTCTTTGAAGTGCTTTGTTCACAATATGGTTCGCCTGTTCAGACACTAGTGCGGCCGAGAAGGATCTAACTGCTGTGCGTGAGTCCGAGAAGATGATAAGGGGAACTTTTGCGCTGTGAAAAGCCAGAGTGATCGCCGCTTTCTCCGCCACATGTGCAAACTTAGTATAGACAGAAGCTGCATTAAGCAGGTCGCCCTCCGCGTCTACAACAGAGACAGTTAACTTATCCCCACTGTCATATCTGGCAGCATCGACAAAGAGGGCCCCTAGTTTGTGCTGATTGATCTTTTTAAGGATCGACTTGGCTCTCGCGAATCTTCTACCCTCGTTATGCACTGGGTGGATGTTTCGTGGTACGGGGTCAACCATGATGCGAGTTCTGGCTTGCTGGGTCAGGCTAATTTTGGTCCCCGGTTCATGTCTGGGTTGGATACCCGCTTCTTCTAAAATTTTGATCCCTGGCTTAGAGGACGACAATCTCATTATTTGAGCCACTGTGTGAGCTTCTATTAGCTCATCGATAGTGTTGTGGAGTCCTAGCTCCAGCAGCTTCTCGGTGCTCGTGGACTGCGGAAGGCCGAGCACGCGCTTGATACCGGTTCTGATTAGAGAGTCGAGTTTGGCCTTTTCCGCCTTACCCCAATTAAGGTACGACGCGATGTAGGTAACATGACTTAAGAAGAATGCCTGGTAAGCAAGAGGAATCACAAAATTTTTAGACGCGCCGCTGGAACCCAATTGTATGCTATTTCTTGCAGATATCTGCCTAATTACACACAGAGTGTTCTATCCAGTGGACGGTGTTCCGTGAGCGTGTGGGGAGCAATCAGCAAAGATGGCCTTGGTCCCCTTGTGCGTCTGGAAGGGCCCTTCACTGCGTCACGGTACTGCGACGTCATCACTAGACACCTCGTTCCGTATGCGCTGGACGGTCCCTTCAGCAACGGCTGCTATTTTTTTCAACACGACCGCAGCCCGATCCATAAAGCACGTATCGTCCAGTCATTGCTAGAAGAACATGCTGTTTGCCAGCTTGAGTGGCCTCCATGTGGCGCCGACTTGAATCCCATAGAAAATGTCTGGGGCATGTTGAAGAAACGGCTGTCCACACGAGCCAACCGCGGCCGCACGGCCGATACGCTGTGGCAAGCGATCGCACAAGAATGGGAAAGCCTGCGCGGTCGACCGGAGATTACTGAATCTTTGTACGAGTCGATGCCCACACGCATCAATAAGGTGCTAGAAAACGGCGGACATTTCACTTCCTACTAGATCATTGAGAGACCTATGTTTCATGACACTTCTGTAAATGTCTTGTGAATAAATTCATCCACTTCAGACACGAATTATGATGCACTGTCTGCAAATGCGTCAAATGCGCATGGCATCATTTCAAGACGCTCAATATTACATTCCAAGAAAGAAGACGAAGCAATGTGCTGTTTTGTGCGAGTTTCAGTAAAAAAATTAATTAGCGTATAACTCATTATCTAATTATTATGAAATCCGTCAGCTTCAATGCTTGCATAAAAAGAATCAACTATTAGGCCCGAAAAGCATGCACACTTGCTTTTTCGGTTGTATTCGTGTCGACCGGAGAAAACAAATACTCTTGACGTTGGTCTTGGAACGCGGCACGTCGAACGATTGTCTAACATGGTAGTGTCTCCAGCAAAGTGATCATCTGCAGCAATACGCAGGACAATGAAGTTAACTGACCGCTAGTTGTCCCATCAGGAAGCGGACACGAATGTGCACACTGAGTTTTAGGTCATTTGAAGAAACACGTGGCGTGGGACGCGCCTCCGAAGTTCGAGTCCCCAAACGAGGACGCCGTGTCGCAAAGGGTTATAAAAAGAGTCATCGCACCCGATTATTTCTTATTTTTCTAATTGTAACCACTATAGCAGCGTGGTGGTTCGGGCTTTGCGCAGCAAAACCTGGGCGCAGGCGATCAAATCCCGGCCGCTACTGTCACTTAGCGATGGGGGAGGAACGGAAAAATTCTGCCTTCTGACTAAGCATCTGTGTCCCATGGCTGCCTCACCGCTCACTCACGCACTCACGAAAAAAAAAAAAACAGCGTGGCTACGCGAAAATAGAACTGATAACAGCCGAAGAATACGCTGTCTGATTACTTGTACTGATATTCTGCTCTCAAAATATAAGCAAGTAGCCCTGGCTAACAAAGAGCGCGTCACGTTGAAAGAGATAGGTAGAAAATATTTGCGCACAGTGCGAAAATAGACAGGCCATAGATTTAAGGAGGGATGCGTCTTCAACGTAGCGCTGCTGTCGATCGCTGGTGACGTAGCGGAAGTGTCGCGAAGAGGCTCTTGGCCACGCGCTCGCGTGGTCCGCAAACTTTTGTGGTTGACTGTACAAAGCTTCGCTTTGAAAAGCATGAATAACACGTGACTATATAAAAGCATAAACGCATATACATAGCTCATAAGAATCCAGTTAGGATACCATGCCTACATATGACTGCTCCATTTACCTTGATTTTAACCGACTAAAACGTGTTTGCTTATGAGTAGTAGCGCATGGTATATTATCTAATTTTTCATTTCTTCACAGAAACGCTCGGCAGTAACACGAGGCCCTGGCAGGGCAGTTTAGACTCAACCAGCACCACTTGTTCCTTTAACTGCTTCTCAAAAGTAGGCCGTTCTTCACTGGTTAATATCAAGTGGCGGTAATTTGAAGTAATGCTAATTCAGGCTTACAGCTATTTGCAGAATAGGCAAAGGAATGTACCAATATTTATTCAGTGTTCCGTGCTACACGTTCAACTCACTTGTGCAATTTACTGCTGCTTGTTTCTTGAGGAACAGACATGACGAATCTGTTTAGCGAACTGACACAGGCTGCTCGGCCCAAATGTTTTAGTCAGATATGCCTTTTGGACCGTATGGCTGCAGCTATAAAGAAGCCGAAGCTTCATTCATTAGCAGCATGAGGCTTATTGAAGATATTATTCCCCTGTGGAGGTCAAAAATCAAGTGAATTCATTTGAGGCTTGTGGTGTCTTTTGTATGAGGCGCGTATGTGAGGTTCCCTTTCATGCACTCACGAAGCGACTAGTTCTCAGTTTGTGTAGTTAGACAACGCAGGATCGAGACATGGTGAGGCAGAAGGCGTTTGAATTTTCCTCTTCAGCGGAGCCTAAGCTGCGCTGTATAGCATCGAGTATACCTTAGGCATTGCAATTGGCGCTTAAAGAACTGCTTCACGGTTTCAATTCGAAGTTGTAGTGAACTGATGGGTTTCGCGAATAATGCGTGCCTTGCCATAACCTCAGTCGGTAGATTTAGTTGCGTAGGGGCTGTGCCATGATGTCGATAAAGGCAACTGAGGGTCACTATGAAACATTTTCTCGCGTGCAATTGATAGGCTCTCGATCTTAACCACGAAACGGTTCTTTTAGGTGATTGCTGTTATGGTATTCGTAAGGTATATACATACTATACGTGATGCGCCGTCGTGTTAACAGCCATGAGCAATGCGTTTTCTGGGTCCTGTTTCAGAGAATGGTGAAAGTATTAGCAAACGTTTTCATGCAAAATGCGCGCCTAACTCTTCCTTTTACGCATTAATAAAGCAGCCATATTTGACTAGAGCAACTCACCATAGTAATAAGAATTTTTTCAATAAGTATTAGTAATTTTTCAATAAGAATAAGTATTTCTTTCATTTTTTTATTTTCAGATCTTTATTTTTCTCTTTTTTATTTGTGCTTTGCAATCTGTACTTTTTATGTTTGTTCCCACTACTGTGAGAGCCTGTCAAAGCTTACATTATTAATAAATAAAATAATAAATAAAATCATCTTAAATGATTCGCTGTGCAGTTTCTTTCTAACACGCATTTATAATATTGACATCAAATGCCAATACCAAGATTTCTCTCCCTTGTAAAATGTAATGTCTGTCATAGCTAAGCACAAAGGGAATGTTAAGTGTTTTGCGGGGCATCATACACAATTTCGTGTGTTGAAATTGCAGAAATTCTTTTTAGACATAGTTTATGGACAGACACTGCGCATATACGCATTGCGAAACTAGTAGACCCCTTCAATGCTACATAGCTGGCGATATCCACGCCGCGAATTTTCACGACTCGCGGTTTTGAAGAAACTGCCGTTTAGGCATGACAGTAAAAAGAAGCCGGCGTATCCTTCAATAAGTACGGCTCGAGCCACCAATACCCCAAGCATGCACGAAGGGAACGAGCGAGCGCCATTTTGGCCATGACGTCACTCGTAGAGGGCGCCGTTCCAACTTCTCGCCACTAATAGGGTTTTTCACAGTACACTGTACTAACATCGCTATGCTCAGAGAGCAAAAAAATAGGGTCGGGCAATCGTGGCACTGACATGAAATAAGCACGGGTAGATGACACGCTCCAGTGTGTTCACGGCCATGCATGGCTTCTTTGTGAACTGTAGCGCCGTACACAGCTTTTGACCTGCTTCAGGTTTCTCACAGTAAGCTTTACTGCCATTCTCGTTTTCCTGCGAGATGAGTTTTTGTTTGTGCTTACATTAGAGGTTCATTTCCATAAGTTAGACTTAAGACCGAATCCTCTTCGGAGAGGAGAATGGAATCATGGAGAAGTGGGCCAAGTATTAATTTAATTTATAATTATGGGGCTTTACGTGCCTAAACCACGATCTGATTATGAGGCACGCCGTATTGGGGGACTCCAGAAATTTGCAACACCTGGGGTTCTTTAACATGCCCATAAATCTAAGTACACGGGTGTTTTCGCATTTCGCCCCCATCGAAATGCGGCCGCCGTGGCCGGGATTCAATTCCGAATCGAAGTATGCGAGAAAGTATAAAAAAGAATGGAAGCAAGACCTGGAGCCTAAAGTGGGTCCTGGTGCGTTTACTTATAGATAGTTTGCCCACGGCCGCTGGATGAAAAAAATGTCACAGTTTCGCCCTAAGGGCGAAGCAATGAATGCGATAGCAACACAGCAATGTCATACGAAGTAAGGTGAGCGGCTTTGGTAGCAATATGAATTGTAGTAAACATGAGCTGATTAAGTAAGCAGGTGTGCTGTGGCGGAAGTAGACCGACATGAAGAGAGACTCGATGACCACGAGAAGGAGCGTGTGAAACGGTGCTGTTGATGAGAAGCGCTGCCCGTGGGCAGCGCGTGCGAAGGGACACACCTGTAGCGCTGCACTGCCGACCCGGGCAGCATTGCATATGTAGCGTGCGTTGGAAAATGTGGTCCGACTATTACTAACTGATTGAGCAAGCGTGGTGTGAGCGCGCACAAACAAACATGAATAGATCACACTCAATGACTGCAGACAACGACTGTCAAAACGCTGGCAGCAAGCGCATACGCCGCAGCAGCGGGCGAAGGTACGTGCGGTCTATCGCTTCAACGGAAACTGAGCGGCGAATGCACGGCGCATAAAGGTCGGAGCCGTGTGGAGATAAGCGACGGTGCGAGCGAGCGACGCGCGCGGTTGTTGGCAGAGTAGAAGTGCGCCCCCCCCCCCCCCCCCCGCTCCCTCCGGCGCTGGCTTCCCACTTCCTTGATTGCGCGTGGGAGATTGAATGGGTTTGCTCTCCGTGATAGCGCGCGTCCCCGCACGCTTCCGCTCGGGCATACGGCGCGCGGCGAAGATTTTATCTATAGGGAACCTCACGGCGACGGGGACGACGACGGCAGACATCCGGTTGAAGTGTCCATATAATTGCTATCGCAATAAAAGGTTTATCAAGCGGCCGTGGTTTGCCCGTAACGTGACCAATGCAGGTACTTATTGTGCTAATATCGAAACATGTTTGCTACGATGCCATCAGTGCGCCACGCCACATGAATATCATCAGTGTGTTAGGTTAGCAGGTGATGTGTCGCGCTGCTGGCTCGAGGACGGGGGTTGTATCCCGGGCCATGGCGGCCGCATTTGGATCGAGGCGAAATGTTGAAACACCCGAGTACTTAGATTTATGCGCACGATAAAGAACCCCACGTGGTCAAAATTAATCCGGAGTCCTCTACTGCTTAGTGCCTCCGAATCATATCATGGTTTTGGCACGTAAAACCACAGTAATTATTATAAATAGCATATCAACATGGTTTGCTTTTTGACAGTAACCGGTTTTCACAGGATTACCACTGTTATCAATTTGTCGTTTACCCTTGCTCTTTGTGAGCCGTCGCGGCTTTTGCCATTTCGAGCGAGTTACGTTCGGGACGTGCTCGTAGCCACAAACGACTGCGCGCTTCTTACACTTGTGTGCGATTTTGCGCAGCAACCGTTTAAAGTTTCGCTTACACCGTATGAGACAGCAAGTGGCATCTGTTGTCTCTCACTCCTTTTTAGCCCATGTTCTTTGCGTGCTGGAGACCTAACAAGGCGGCCAGGTTGATATAAATGGAAACTATATAGAGTGTGTCCCAGGTCCCCCGGGCCAATCTAATTAACGAGACAACAACATAGGACGATGAGACAAATAACGCGAGATATCATAGCACGATATACTGGTTTAGGGTCATAAAAAAAGTTGTCGCAGTTTCACCTGAAAGGCGAAGCATCAATTGCGATAGCAAATTTGTAGAGAGCTATACGAAGTAATGATATTAGCTTTATCAGCTGTATAAACTTGCACATGCAGCAACGCCGGCAACACGCAGAACTGTTGTCGACGCCGTCGGCGTTTTGCCCGCGTTCGCTCAAAATGCGTGCGGCGTTGGTGACTGTTGCCGGAGCCTCTGATATAAATAGGCACTTGGTGCCGCAGCTAAACGTCGCCTCCCTTCCCTCCCCCTGCCCCCCACGGACTTTCGCGCGTCGGAAGAAGGCGCGTTTGCTCTACATATATGGTGATTGTAAAGGAGGAAAGAGACGCCTACTTCTGCAGCCCTTAGGGAGCACGGCGCAGAACGCGCGTTTGTTCTCCGCCGTGCGTTCACTCCCCGCGGAAGCGCGCGCCCCTCGCGCCCTTTCACTCGCACATACAGCGTTCGGCGCGCGGCGACGATTTCATCTCCATTGACGTCATACGGACCCTCACGGCGACGCCGACGGCAAAATTTGCTTTTGAGTGTCCATATAATTGCTATCGCAATAAAAGAAGCCGTGGGCGCTTCACCGTCGCAGACCGCTAGACAGCTGAAGTTTTTCTATGTCGTAGGCGGATGTCACGTGAGAGCTCAATGATGCTGAATATTATTTTGCGTTCACGTGAGCTAAAAAGCAGAGTTTGTAGTTAGTATTACTGTATATAACAAAAAATAATAACCTAAAAGTTATTATAAGTTAAACTCGTAAAATAAAAGCACTATGATTTCACCTTCTGCAGCGATTCGCTGCAAGCGGATGTCGACCGTCACGGCGGCAAGGACATTTCGTGACAACGGGTTGTGCAAAAACGTATTGCGTTGCTGAATGTGAAAATTTATATACAAATAAAACTGCAAATAAAAGTGGCTATATTTGGCTACGAAATCTATTGCTCTCTTTTTGTGTTTGGCTACATTTGGGCTACAATTTCTCTAACTTTGGGCTACGCCGCCTCGCCCTACCTGGCAACACTGCTTCTCCGATAGTCGTAGCTTTTTGTGGTCATTGCAAAGCGTGGTAGAAAAGTGCGACGGCGCTGAACGCGGGCACGAGAAAAACCTCAATGTCTTGGGGGGAAACAAATGGTCTAATGAAATTCTAGGTGCTAGTGTGTGTGTGCCTCTCCCCGTCGTAGCCACAGTTTACAGCGTCACATCGAGCAAGCAGAGCCAACACTGCCGCAAACAAACGAAGGTGAAGCAAAGACAGGGGGGGGGGGGGGGCGGCAAAAAAATAACTTGCAAGGGAACCAAACATGCCACTGCTACTTGGCCCTAACTATCCCGGCAAATATCATGCGTCAGAAAAGAATGCGACACAAATTCTTAGACTTGTCTACTAATCCATAAGCCTTCTTGGGTCAGACTGCTACTTCGCTTTTGCTTATTTAGCTATCTTATGTATGTCTACCCATTGCTCGCAATGGTCTCAGATTACACTATCATAAAGATTATGTACGATAACTTGACCAATTATGAATTTATTTTGGGAATATTGTATCAACTGAGCCGAAACGCCGTCACGACCGTTTTTTTTTTTTCGACAGCATTTTTCCTTTTTTGTGGCGACCTTGACGCGGCGACGTCGACGTCACCAGTTCTATTTTTTCCTAATGTTTTCCTAATCTACTTTTACACTATTATAACGACTGCGTGGGTTAACTTGACCAACTACGCATTAAAAGTGGTGGCATGACGCAGAATTTGATGGTGCTTCTTGCGCATTCAAGGACACGTGGGCTGCATCGATGCACTACGAGTGCATGTCAGCAGTATTTCTCGGTCTTCCGTCCGCGCACTACGTGACTCTACTGGGACATCGACTGTGCCACCGACCTTCAAAAGGAGCGCTCTGCTCTTCAGTGGGTCCGGCAGGGGCATGGAGAACGGTTGCTGTAGTTAATATTTATGATTACAAATGCTACAGAAGTGATGATCCTTGTCTCCTATTGCTGCCGGACCCTGTACGTTTTCTCTCCTTGCCGTTATGTGTGTTGCACTCCCTAAGAAAACTATTGTTTCTTTCGGGAGACATTGAGTTGAACCCCGGCCTGAATACTGAGGCAATGTTAACGGAATTGCTGGCGGGACAGGCTCGAATCGGTCAAGACACAGCGGCCCTAACGGCTAAGATATCCTCATTCGATGATCGTTTGACCAAACTTGAGTCGCTTGCATCCAGTAATAACTGCGCTGTCCAGCGTCTGCAAGATTTCGAGCTGGACATAACCAGTCTAAAGAGCACAATACAAAAAAATTAGACATGAAGAATGACGACCTAGAAAACAGGTCACGAAGAAATAACTTGGTAATCCATGGCTTGCGCGAGGTGTCGCGAGAAACCCCGGAAAACCTTGTAGCATCTATCACCGACCTTCTGTCAACCAAGCTCGGCGTTCATTGCGATGTTATCGAGCGCTGCCACAGACTCGCTTCTCGTAGGCAGGACAAAGAACGACCGGTGATAATAAGGCTACTCGATTACAAGACTAAAGTTGAAATATTGAAAAACTCACGTAAACTCAAGCACACTAATATATTAATTAATATAT
This sequence comes from Dermacentor silvarum, assembly GCF_013339745.2. Classification (NCBI taxonomy): domain Eukaryota; kingdom Metazoa; phylum Arthropoda; class Arachnida; order Ixodida; family Ixodidae; genus Dermacentor; species Dermacentor silvarum. Next base: position 166,000,363 of record NC_051157.2, read on the forward strand.
TTATTTATTAATTTGAATACGGCAGCGGCGGCGCTGGCGGAAGGACGCATGGTCCTAACTCGGTTTATATTCGTTTCCCAGGTTCGCTGTTCCCACTGTCTCAAGTGCTCAACACTCAAGCTCTCAACACTCAAGATCTCAACACTCAAGATCTCAGCACTCAAGTGCTGTGTGCCATTTGCTGCCTATAGCACCTCAAGCTTTCTTCACCTGGTTATACGTCCGGTTTCAACTCCATTTCTTTTGTCTTCTGGACGTTTTTCTTTACAGAAACCGCCGAAGCCACCTGATCTGACGTCACGCATTGCGTGAACTGGACTCTGTTTGCGCTCCTGGCGGCTACCTGGCAATCGGGGCAATACGGCAGCGGCGGCGGTGGCGGAAGGACGCATGGTCCTAACTCTGTTGATCTTCGTTTCCCCGGTTGGTGATATCGCCATAGAGAAAGGAATTCCACAAGAGGGGACACTCCCATAGGGTCCAGCGGCCGAATTGACTGCAGCGTGCCAAGCGGTCGGTGTCAATCACTTACATCACTTCCGGTTTCGGTTTTGGGCGCGCGTACTTTGAACGCAAGCTAGCACGCCGGCTGCCCCTCCCCCCGTCCCTCCCTCTTTTTTTTACTCGTGCAGAATCGGTTTATGATTTAGTAAAAATGATTGCGAACGATCTCGTGAAGTCCCATCGAATCTGTGCCACGTGCGATTTCACAAAGTAGACGCAAGACCTTTTGTGCAATGAGGAAATATTTATTTTTCTCTATATAAAAACTCGTTCCGCACTTTTTGTGCATTCATCCAACGTTGTGACACCAGCAGGTAAGGCAGTAGTTCCTGTTTGAAGCTCCACCGGACGGCACCAGCTGAAAAAAAAGTAAATTACAAGCATGTTACATTAGCAAGCACGTAACAGCATGTTACAAGCACGAGTCATTTTGGTATTTAGACATAGGAATACTGCGTGTAGAGTCGAAACGTGCGAAAGCGGTGAATGGGCGGCATTACAAACAAAAGCAATTCGCTTTTACATACATGGCGTAGAAAATACCCGACTCAACCCAAACATATACGAAAACATCTGATTTCCAAGCGTTCCACCATTTCCGGGCATTATTTCCTGCACTTTGGCAGCACAAATACACGAGCGACTTCGCGTTTCCAAATCTTGGCCTCAGGCGACGCGACGGTACGCTACATACATAGAGACGGACGCAACAGGCACTCAAGACAAATGCGTGGGTGCAATGCCTTTTTTCAGTCCTTCAGAAGACGTAATTTTCGAATTACAAGTTTCTGATATGTTCGTCGTTCGCGCGTTCTGCCGGCGCCAGCAGCACACCCCATGTTATCACTCTTGGCAATCGCCCATCGCGTTTTCAACAGGCGTGAGTACCGAAAGAAGGTATATGTTGTTGCGGAGCCACAAAAAACGTCACAGACTTGTCCCTCTAAGATTCATTACACGCCAAACTAACTTTATCACCACGGCCGAGCTGCTTATCACTAACTGCGTCACAGCGCGCTGTGCGGCCAGCGTGCCTCAAAAGTACCCCAGAAAGTAACGAAATTACTTTTCAGTAATGTCTGGCGTCAGAGAAAGCGGCACAAACTTCCCCTAGCAAGTGCACTAGACTACACACCACGGCTGAGTTCTCGCTAACTGCGACACGGCGCCCTGTGCGGCCAGTGTGGCTCAAAAACCGGAATAAGTTACAATAGTCCCATAGGAAGCATCAGAAACGTCTCAGCACGATTCATTAACTCAAATTAACTGCGCCAGGATGGCCGAGCTGTTTTTCGCTAACTGCGTCTTAAGTCTCGGCCCCGTGCCGTAAGCCTAATTGCGTCGTAGACTGTGAAACAAGATTTATCACCTTGCCGCAGTCCAATAGTGCAGTGGTGTGTTGTCCCAGTGCAGAAGGAACGCAAGAATACGCCGAGAGCCCAATAAACCAGGTTACATTTAAAAAAGGAAAAAAGAAGGAGACAGACGGGTCGCCGCGCTCGAGCGCTCAAACGCGCGCGCGCAGCCATCCTCGCTGGCTTCGGGGGAGTGTCTGGCGGATGACGCATGTATCTGGCGCATCATTGACCTGTGGCTAGGTAAGGCAAGGAAAATAAGTCGCAAAGCTTAAGTTCATTTATACGCAAAACGTTTTAGTTTTCGCGACAAATAATTAAAAAAAATCAATGCCTGTTAACTTAAGTTCCCTTTCTTTTTTTTTCGATGCTCGCGGCAGCTAACGTTCGGTGTCAAAAGTATAGCGTGACGTATGGTGACGTGTTTCCTGTTGCCAGTTTTTGCCGAGTGTCCCCTCTTGTTGAATTTCTTTCTCTATGATATCGCTATCTCGAAGTTAACTTTTGGTCACTTTATTTCGTTGCACTGCTGCCGCTGCTGCCTTGCCGTTTCCTGCCGGTGGTGTTTTCTGTGTCGCTGTGTTTTTCTTTTCTTGTTTGTGCGTACGTATTTTGCGCGTACGTGCCTTTATCTGCCACAATGCCTGTGAGCGGTGCGTGTCCCGCCTGCAGCGAGGCCTTGCTAACTGATGGGCGTCTGTTGAAGTGCATCGAATGTGAGTACGCCTACCATTTGGGAAACTGCTCGGGATGGTCAGAGAGCACGTTTAAGAGCAAGGGAGAGACAGGGCGCAGTACTTGGCGGTGCACTAATTGTCGTAATACGAAACCGAAAGGCGCCGGAAGACAGGGTATGGAACCTGCGCTCGCTGATAGTCTGGCTGACATTGCCAGGAGGCTTGATACTCTTGCGGGTCTGCCAGGGCAGGTAGAACAGATTAAAGCATCGATAGAGTTAATGTCTGACAAATATGATGAAATTCTGAATAAGCAGGTGCAGCAAGAAAGGAAAATCGGCAGCTTAAGACAGCGCGTCGCAACTCTGGAAAAGAAACCCTGCTGCGACAATGCACAAGTCAAAGAACTGGAATCATCCCTAAATAATCTCGAGATGCACAGCAGGAAGCATAATATTGAAATGCATGGTGTTCCGAGGACTCCGAATGAAAACCTGCTCTTAATACTAAATGGCATCGCAAAGTCCGCTAATCTTCCCTAATTGAGTGTAAACGACGTCGACGCTGTTCACAGGCTCCCTGCTAAACCAAGGAAAGAGCCTGGCAATGTAGTTCGATTTTTGCGGCACTCGCAACGTGATGCATGACTTGATGCTAGAAATGTCCTAAAAAACGTGAAATCAACAGTAACCATTGTTGAAAATTTGACCAAACAACACGGGGACCTCTTACGCAGCACGCGTACATGGGCGGCGGAAAACGACTATCGTTTCACCTGGCACTCGAATGGGAAAGTTCTAGTACGGAAAGGAGAGGGTGCACGTGCTGTTGTAATCAGAAGTAAAGATGACCTATTGGAGCTAGCTGCTTGATAGGTCACTGCCGCTTCCATGGAGCTCCCGCTTAAAATGGTTTCTTTATTGCCCCACCTTATTGACCCGGCTGAGCTTCCAAATCATGGTTATAGTGAGTTCAACAAGAGCACAAACTGCTTTCACTTAAACTTGTGATCTGGAAGGAACAAATATGACGACATAGAATATTTTTTAGTGATATACGTTTCCCATTTCATGTTCTTATGTTTACGGAAACTTGGTTTCGTAATAATGCGGAAGCGTTTTATTTGCCAGCGTATATTGTCACTACCTAAACCGTAATAGTAGGCTAGGAGGTGGAGCGTGCATCTTAACGGAAATGAATTGTGAAATTTTTTCAGTGTTTACATGTGTCACGCCCGATTACAAATTGATTAACCTAAAATGTGGTTCCTTTGTGTATTGCGTCTGCTACCGCCCACCGGGGCGAAACATATCCAATTTCTTATCCTTCTTGGATGCACTTTTGCAATTTGTTGATGACTACAAGTGTACAGTAATCATCGGAGGGGATTTGAACATTAATCTCTATGCTGATAGCGCCATGAAACTTGACTTGGAATCATTATCTAACGTTCACTTATGTCACAATGTAATACCTGCACCTACACGTATTACTGAAAACACAGCCACAACATTAGATGTCTTCATAAGCAATTATAACAGCTCTTACATTAAGGCAGGCGTTATTAATTATGTTATAAGTTATCACTTGCCTGTTTACATTTCACTGTCTCAAACTAACACTTTAAAAAAGCAGAAGCACTCATACGTGTACCGTGAAATAAACCCTGTCACGCTGTTAAAATTCCGCGACTGCTTTTATAACATAGACTGGTACGATGTTTTAAAAGAAAACGACCCAGATGCAACCTATGAAAAGTTTTTAAGCAAGTTCACGCGAATTCATGATGAATTTTTCCCCTACAAAACATCTGGTAGGTCAAGAAAATGCAGGAAACCGTGGATGAATCATGAACTGCTCAGCCAAATACGAAAACGCGAACAACTTTAAAGATCGTTTGTTCAAGTAAGGTCTGCCGAAGCACTGAAAACTTATAAAGCATTCAGAAACCGCGTGAACAAAAATATTCGCTTAGCCAAAAAGCAGTATTATACCGATCTGTTCAGCTCTTCTCAAGGGGAGTTCTGAACAGCCTTGGAAAAAATTAAGATCGGTAATTGGTCATGTTCCTGAACCGCTTACGAAACTAGTAAAGGACGGAGTGGAGTTAGAAGGCTTGGAGCTTTCTAACGCATTTAATAATTTTTTTGTCTTCACCCCTTTGTCCACGAATAATTATATCCCAACATAAATATATCATAACCAGCACACGATTTTCCTAGATCCGGTCAGTGAAAGCGAGGTTGTTTCGTCTTTTATTAAGCTAAACACCAGCAAGTCCCTTGATTCATCAGGAATACAAATTACACCAGTTAAATACGGTATTGATATTATAGCGAACTGTCTAGTTCATATTTTAATATGTGCCTTACAACCGGAGTGTTCCCACGTAAGATGCAATGTGCGAAAGTTACTGTTATATACAAGAAAGGTGACAGAAACGATTTTTCCAATTATCGTCCTATTTACATCCTGGCGATTTTCTCAAAAGGGTTAGAGAAAATAATACTTAAACAACTCGCATCCTTCGTTAACAGATATATCGTTCTAAATCCAGTACAATATGGTTTCCAAAAAAAATAAATCAAAAGAACTAGCACTTCTTGCACAAAAAGAGTACATACTTGAAAATTTCGAAAATCACAACCTAGTTCTAGGTGTTTTTTTAGACTTCACAAAGGATTTCGATAGCCTTAGTCATCACATTCTTCTCCAGAAGCTTAATCACTATGGTATTAGGGGTAACGCACACTCCTTAATATCATCGTACCTACGACATGGCTCACAATATGTAGAAAGTAACGGGCATGCATCTTCCTCAAGACAGATTAATTTAGGTGTACCTCAAGGCAGCATCCTGGGCCCATTTTTATTTCTTTTATACATGAACGACATCGTCAGCGTTGATGAGACGGTAAAGTACATCATCTACGCTTACGACACGAGCATTTTCTTCTCTGGTCGCTCCACTGTTGATTTAGTAAATCGTGCAAACATGGCTCTTGAATAAACTCACGAATGGTCCCTACAAAACCACGTGGGTTTAAATGTCGCAAAAACGAAAGCTCTGATGTCTCATCCACGTCATAAGTTGTGCCCCATGCATCCGATATTTATTAATGGTATAACGCTTGAATACGTTGAGTCCTTCAAAACTCTAGGCGCCTTTTTTTCTGCCACCATGTCTTCCTAGTTAAAAAACTTTCACGTACTATTGGATTCCCGCAGCGAAATTGTTCAGTGTTTCCGGTTAACACAAATCTACTTCTTTATAACGCGCTGTTCTCTTCCACTCTGTACTATGGTGCTCTTGTGTGGGGCACAACCACAAATGCTAATATTATAAAATTGTTTTTACTGCAAAAGCGAATTATTAAACTAACTTGTAAGATGCCCTACTTGTCCCATACAGCTGAATTGTTTGCGAAATTACGCATAGTAAGGGTTCCATCACTTTACGAATACAGGCTTTTCCGCCACTACAAATTATGCACAAGAAAACAGGACAACGCTTTGCAAAACATAGCCAATCTTAAGATCAACGCAGTTGCATATAACACACGTAATCCGGAACAGTCGGAGGTAGCACGAAATCGTACTAACTATGGTAAACAGATGCTTCGATACCAGCTACCTTCACTGTTGAACCGGTTACAACAAAAAAATGGTGTCGAAATATCAAACATAACATGGCAAGAGCTTCGTGACTTGTTCTTGTAAATTTTCTATAACATTACTTCGTATTTCATTCGACTGTGTATTTGCACCAATCCTTCAAATGTTCCCGCTTTTTTCTCTATGTTGCCTTATTTCATAATTTGTTTAATGTAGCTGAAACTGTTTACATCAGGTTCCTATTATCCTGTTTAAAAATCTTCTACCAACATGTATAATTATTCCTGTGTATATATTGTTTTTCATTTTCTCCGATCTTATAATTTTTATATTTTTTTATCCTACGCACTGTCCGTTGCTGTCATTCTAAGGGGGCTGTCACCCCGTCAAGCTACTCATTGCAGTAGCTTTTTGTGACTGCTCCTTTCTTTCTTGGAAAGACTAATAAAGTAAATAAAATAAAATCAATGAGGATTTCTCGGCGTGTGTCCGCCAGCTGCGCAGAAATCGATGGCAGAACTCGTCTGATTTAAGAAAAAGCGCAAAATCAGTTCAGGTGCGTTTCGATACCCTGATCATTGGCAACGCTCGCTACAAGTGGGACGAAGTGAAACAGTATATTCTCAAAGCACCAGCTTCTCGGCGCACTGACTGACTGCCTCCTGAAAAACAGCTAACAGTCTTGAATGTAAATGCGCGAAGCCTGGTCAACAAGGGCGTCGATTTTAATTGTCTTGTTGAATCCCATAATCCGACTTTAATATGCGTTACGGAACCTTGGTCGCACGATGCAATAATGGACAGTGAATTTTCGCCCCCAGGCTATGCTGTGCTAAGAAAGGGCAGAGTCGGTAGCCGAGGGGGTGGCGTAGCGATTTTTATTAAGACAGGCATTGATTTCTTCCTACTGCCTGACCTTCCTGATACCGAGTCACTTTGGTGTAAGGGAAAGGTTTGATCCCTGGTTGTTGCAATAGGTGCTATTTATCGTCCCCTGATGCCCCTGGTGATATCTTTTGCCTTGTCAGAAACTATATTGCACAGCATAGACTACACAATGGGAAATTAGTAGTTACAGGCGGGTGGACTTCAATCTTCCACTTATCGACTGGCAATTGCTCAAGCCAACTGGTCGCGATAAACAGCTTTGTGAGTCGCTTATCGACATGTCCTTGTCATTTGATCTGACCCAACTTGTTGATTGCCCAACACGCGAGAATGCTATCTTAGACCTTGTTTTTGTAAGCCACGAGCTTGTACAGAATGGACACCATTGCTACACTGTTGAAGGCTTCTCTGATCACAAGGCAGTGATCGTGAGTGTGAATGTTACATGCGAAGCCAGAAAGCCAGTGTTTAAATACGTACCAAACTTCGTCAAAGCCGACGATGCATTCATTGTAAATGCGCTTGCTTCTGCGTATGATGCTTTTTTTTGTTTTGTAGTGCACAGTGCGACGTTGACTGCGTAGTGAGCATGTTTCATGGTATTGTGCGCAGCTGTATCTCTAGTCATGTTCCTAAGATATGCGTAAAACGCAATCGGCGTCATCCATGGTACAATCGCGATATTACTCACCTGTTGCGCAGAATAAAACGAGTTCGTAAGCGTCGTCACAAAGAGCAAGCTTTTGTCAGTCTACTAAGTACACTGAAGACGACACTAAAAGCTAAAATGCACGAGGCGAAACACTTCTACTACAACGTGACCTTACCAACTGTTCTCAAAGATAATCCTTCGAGATTTTGGAAAACCATCAATCCTAATGATTCTCGTTCTTCGTCATTTATTATCGACGGCATCCCCTGTACCAAGCCTTCCAGCATCTCAGAGGCTTTCAATAATTTATTTGAATCCGTTTTTGTCTCTGACGATGGTCTTAATCCACTTTCAACCTTCTTGCCCTCCCAGCGCTTCCCGATATTACCATAACTGTCGAAGGGGTTCTTAATCTTTTACTCAACATCAACACAACTAAAAGCTGTGGTCCAGACGATATTCCAAGCACTTTTCTTAAGCGATACTCCGAGTGGAACGCACTTTACCTTATAATTATCTTTAGGAAATCACTTCTGAAATCTACCGTTCCGAGCATTTGAAAAACGGCTAACGTGGTCGCAGTTTTTAAATCGGGTAAAAAGCAAATCATTTCTTACTACAGGCCAATTTCCTTGTTATGTACTACTTGTAAGTTACTTGAACACATTATTCACAAACACATTGTTAGTTACTTAACAGAGAACAACGTTATCTCGGCGTGTCAACATGGTTTTCGGCCCGTTTTCTCGACAATAACAGAACTTATTGAGTTTTCGCATAATATTTCTACGGTGCTACATGGCCGAGGCCATCTGGATGCTACATTTATAGACTATGCTAAAGCTTTCGACTCTTGCTGTCATAGAAAACTGCTTCTCAAGCTTCGTGAGGTTATTAAAAATGACCAACGAATTACTTGGATTGCTGATTACTTGCATCAAAGCAGCCAGTACGTTTCCTTTAATAAAAGTAAGTCCAATACTATCGAAGTTACATCTGGTGTGCCCCAAGGATCGGTGTTAGGCCCACTTTTATTTATAATCTATATCAATGACACCGTGAAGGTCACTGAAAACTCGCCAGTTAAGCTACGGTTATACGCAGACGATTGTGCATTGTATTCCGAAGTGTCGAATGCAAATTACCAGTCAGTATTAAATGAAGTTTTTCTAAGTTCTGTGCTTGGAGCGATACTTGGCAACTAGCACCTAACCTAACAAAGACAGTCTCGATGACCTTAACGAATTAGAAAACACCTTTGCACTTTAATTATGGTTTCAGCGGGACTAAAATTGCACATGTAGATGAATTCAAGTATCTCCCCCGCAGGGGCGTCTGCGTCAGGAGGCGTTTGGCGTGTTGCGACACCACGGACCCGAGCACATGGGGGTTGGCCCCTCCCGCGTGTAGCCGTGCGCGGCTTAGCCGTGTCCGGGGAAAAGAGGATCCTGGGGGTTGAGCCGATGCCGGGTGTTCGGACCTTTATGGCCCCTCGGCGGAGGCAACACGCCTCTTTGGCCTCCGCTTCACGTAGACGGCACCCCCGGACTGACCCACCCGGGGGAAATCGGTGGTCGCCTTTTCCTGTCCCCCTCTCCGATCTTTCTCTGCTCTATTTTTCTGTCTTCACTGTCCTGTCATCTCTTCTCTTATGTTACTTCCTCAATTTCCATAGGCGGCTTGGGTTAACCTTGTGTAGGTGCCCTCCCTTGGGTTTATATATAATGTTATAGCGGCAATGTACGGCTGGCGCCTGCAGCCTTAAACGTTAAGTGCTGCAGCGTCCCCTTGTTGGACTCCGTGGTGGGTGGCTGCCATTGCTGCCGAAATACACCAAACTGCTATGGGAACACCCGCTTTTCCCCGACTTCTTGATCGTCTCCCTCAGAAGAGGGGACGCACCGATGATATTCTGAACTTGTTCACCAGACCAAAAGACATTTTCCCTCGATTCCAAGTAGTACATAGTCAAAGAACCGAAAAAACTAGCAAGAACCATATCACCATTTGTAGTTGCAAAAAGCTTGACCAATACGCTAGGCCCTGGCTACAAGGTCACCAAAATGCCAAGCGGGGACCTTCTTCTTGAACTACGTGACAAAGAACAATACAATAGACTCGGCAAACTTGTTACTTTTGGTGATGTCCCAGTTACCGTTTCAGCGCATCGGTCCATGAACACAGTACGGGGGGTAGTATCAGAAGCAGACCTCATCGACCTATCTGAAACTGAACTGTTGGAAGGATGGAAGGAGCAAAACGTCACGAATGTGCAGCGCATTGTTATGAGACGGGACAACAAAGAAATCCCCACGAAACATCTGATACTTACCTTTGAATTGAGCGAATTGCCACAAACCATTGAAACTGGCTACACAAAGATAGCTGTAAGACCTTACATACCAAACCCTAGGCGTTGCTGCCAATGTCAAAGATTCGGCCGTGGCTCGCAGAGCTGCCGTGGTCGACTCACCTGTGTTAAGTGTGGAGTACAAGGTCATGCCTCAGACAATTGCGAGGCCACACCTCACTGCGTTAATTGTGATGGTGAGCATCCAGCGTACTCCCGGTCTTGTCCAAGTTGGAAAAAAGAGAAGGAAATTATAACACTGAAAGTCCGTGAAAACATATCGTTCAGGGAAGCACGCAAAAGGTGCTCACCATTCCACACGACTACTTATGCTGATGTGGCGCGTCAAGGGGCAGCGTCGCAGCGGCTAATGCCACCTGCACAGCCCGCACGCAGCGAGCTGTCGCTTGTGGCTTCTGCCCCCAGGGTGGAAGGCGCTAAGCCTACTCCACCCAACCAGCAAACAGGCCCGGTTACCCTAGGGTTGCCGGCACAACAACAGTCCTCGGTGGCAGCCTGCGCTTCGCGCAGCGAACCCGCAGGCCCGCCAGCAGCTCCCACGGTGGGTGCAGTCAAGGCTGCCTCACCCTCATCGGCCCCTGCTGGCGCTAGCAACAGCCGGCGCAGCTCAGGCCCAAAGGCAGCACCATCGACCTCAGGGCTGGTGGGCGCGAATGCCTCGTCCTTCGAGGGGAGACGTTCCCGCGAAACTTCTCGCTCGCAAGAGCGCGTGTCCGGCGCTTCACAAGAAGCAATGGACACCACACCCATCCCGACGGCGCACCAAGCGCCTAAGGAGCGGCGAGGTTCCCTCCACCGCTTCACAAAGGACAAATCCCGCGTTACAGGGCCTGGAAAGGGCTCTGTAATCTAAAGCAACATTTCCTTTTTAGTACACACAGCACCAATTTACTTTAATTATGGATACACAAATCATTCAATGGAACGTCAGAGGCCTTCTTAGGAACCTCGACGATGTCCAAGAACTTATTTACCAACACAATCCAAAAGTGCTGTGTGTACAGGAAACGCACTTAAAATCGAAACATACAAATTTTCTCCGACAGTATGATACGTTTCGTAAAGATCGCGATGATGCTCTCGCATCATCAGGAGGTGTTGCCATTGTAATTCACAAAAGCATAGCATGTCAACGTTTGCAGCTACAAACGCCCCTTGAAGCAGTGGCAGTTCGACTTGTTCTTCTAAACAAGCTCATCACCATCTGCTCACTTTACATACCCCCCATTACCACTTACATAAACATGAATTTCAGTCCCTTATAGATGAATTGCCAGAACCCTATCTTGTTCTTGGCGATTTCAATGCGCACAGTAGTCTGTGGGGCGACTCTCGTATCGATGCGCGAGGTCGTCTTGTTGAACAATTTCTTTTCTCCTCTGGCGCGTGTCTCCTGAACAAGAAGGAACCTACATTTTACTGTCTCGCAAACAGAACCTTTTCTTCTATTGATCTTAGCATAGCTTCCCCGTCTCTATTATCTGAACTTAAATGGGAAGTTACCAAAAATCCGTACGGGAGCAATCACTTCCCCATATTACTGAGAACAACCACAGAAAATAAGTCTCCACCACAAGCCCCTCGATGGAAGGTTGATACAGCAGATTGGGAGAAATTTCGAACTCTTACTAGTAATATCTCCGGGGCTGACATGTCTTCGTTAGGAATTGATGCTGCTGTAGAGTATTTCACTGCCTTCATAATTGATGCCGCTTCTAAATGCATATCCGAAATAAGTGGTGTGGCATGCAAACGCCGTGTCCCATGGTGGAACGACGAATGTAGGAACGCTCGTAGGAAACAGAACAAAGCGTGGGGGTTGCTACGTGATTCACCTACTGCGGAGAATCTTATCAACTTTAAGAAGATAAAGTCACAAGGCAGGAGAACGCGCCGACAGGCCAGAAGAGAGAGTTGGCATAAGTTTTTATCAGGTATACACTCGTATACAGATGAGGCCAAAGTATGGAACAGGGTTAACAAGGTGAGCGGACGACAAACATAATCACTCCCTTTGGTAAATACACAGGGCGACAGCTTGGAAGACCAAGCGAACCACCTGGGTGCACATTTTGAACATGTGTCGAGTTCATCGCACTATTCTCCGGAATTCACAAAATACAAAGCAGCAATAGAAAAACAAAAACTAGACCGAAAGAGCACCGGGAACGAGCCATATAATTTACCTTTCTCTTTAGCAGAGCTTCATGCTTCTCTCGCCTGTTGCAACCAATCTGCCCCAGGCTCTGACCGCATATTATATGAAATGTTGAAGAACCTACCCTCTGAAACGAAGAAAACCCTTGTCTGTCTGTATAACTCTATATGGACCTCCGGCGAGATCCCCTCTGCCTGGAAAGAGGCCATAGTGATCCCTATCCTGAAGCAGGGGAAGGATCCATCCTCTGTATCGAGTTATCGGCCCATAGCGCTAACAAGCTGTCTCTGCAGTCTTCGAAAAAATGATAAACCGTCGCCTATTACATTTCCTAGAATCAAACAGACTGCTTGATCCATACCAGTGTGGTTTTCGCGAGCGTCGATCCACCACTGACCACTTGATACGTATTGAGGCGCAGATGCGCGAAGCTTTTGTTCACAAACAGTTCTTCTTGTCTGTATTTTTAGACATATAAAAGGCCTACGACACCACATGGCGGTTTGGCATACTGAGAGACCTCTCCCACTTTGGTATACGTGGTAATATGTTAAATGTGATTGAGAGTTATCTGCTGAATCGCACATTCCGTGTTCGAGTTGGCAATGTTTTATCACGACCTTTTGTGCAGGAAACTGGTGTACCCCAAGGAGGCGTGCTCAGTTGCACACTCTTTATCGTTAAAATGAACACGCTTCGTGCTTCTTTACCACCAGCTATCTTTTATTCCATCTACGTGGACGACGTACAGATAGGCTTCAAGTCCTGTAACCTCGCAGTGTGCGAGAGACAGGTACAGCAGGGGCTCAACAAAGTGTCTAAGTGGGCAGAGGAAAACGGGTTCAAAGTAAACCCCCACAAAAGTTCTTGTGTTCTTTTCACCAGGAAGAAAGGTCTTGTTGCAGATCCAACTATCGAAATGTATGGACAACAAATACCTGTGAACAAAGAACACAAATTTTTAGGCATCATACTTGACTCTAAGCTTACTTTCATTAACCACATAAAACATCTAAAGGCGAAATGCCTAAAAACAATGAACTTACTGAAAATTTTATCTCACACATCCTGGGGCACCGACAGGAAGTGTTTAATGAACCTTCACAAGAGCCTCATTCGGTCACGATTGGACTATGGTGCCGTAGTATATCACTCTGCCGCCCCGAGCGCGCTAAAAATGCTAGACCCCGTCCATTATCTAGGTATCCGCCTGGCCACTGGCGCATTCAGAACAAGCCCCGTCGAAAGTTTATACGTAGAATCCAATGAGTGGTCACTCAATTTCCAGAGAACATACATCAGCTTCACCTATTTTCTCAAAGTACACTCCGATCGTGAACATCCTTGTTCTGCAACCCTTAATGATTTGAAGTGTGCAACGCTTTTCTATAATTCGACCCTCTATGAGGCGGCCTTTCTCATTGCGTGTAAGAGAACTTAGCGAAAAGATGGATATCCCACTTCTAGAACATCGCCTAATGCCTCCAGCTAAGCTTTCACCGCCCTGGGAGTGGCAGGTGATAGAATGTGATCTATCCTTTGTAGAGGTCACAAAGCACGCTCCCGAGCTCGAAATTGCAATGCATTTCCGCGAACTTCAATCGGAGTACTCGTGCTCGGAATTCTATACCGACGCATCCAAGTCCCATGCTGGCGTATCTTACGCCGCTGTTGGCCCCTCCTTTTCTAAATCTGACGTATTGAACCCCCTAACAAGCATCTTCACCGCAGAAGCCTACGCAGTACTGTCTGCGGTGAAGCATATAGAGAAATTGAAACTACAAAAGGCAATAATATTCAGACTCGTTAAGTCTTGTAAAAGCACTAACATCTTTACAAAAGCATAAGAATCCTGTTGTTATCGAGCTTTACTCACTCTTGTGTAACATTTACTAATCTCGTAGACATGTAATAATATGCTGGGTGCCTGGCCATAGAGGCATCGAGGGCAATGTGCTAGCAGACCAGTTGGCCACATCAACTACATCGCAAGCTATTAATCCTGCCGCTGCTATTTCCTCCACAGATCTGAAGCCTTTTTTGCGAAGGAAACTGCGAGGCCACTGGCAGCGTCTGTGGGACGCTGAAACAACTTATTAGCTCCACTTGATTAAGCCACATTTAGGTTTCTGGCCCTGTACAACTACGGCACGACGAACTGATGTCCTATTCTGTCGTCTCAGAATAGGACACACATATGGTACTCACAATTTTCTATTGAATGGAAATTATCCTCCAACATGTGGTAGATGTGGCGACAGGCTCACCGTCCTCCACGTCCTCTTGGAGTGTCGGGAAGCCGAAAGAGAAAGAAAGAAACATTTTCCTCTCGCATATCGCTATTGTGTCCCTCTGCATCCCGCTATGTTTCTCGGTAAAGAACCACTTTTTAGCACCAACGCAGTCCTTGCTTTCTTGAAAGATGTTGTGCTACATGTTACTAGCCCAATAAGTTCGTAGTGCATCCTCTCTCTAGAGGATGTTGCTGCGATAATTTTTTAACTGCACATGCCTCCAGGCCCTTGTGTTTCAAGGGCTCTGTTTAGGCACTTGTGCTTCTGGTCAATACTTGTATCTTTAATTTTTGTAACTCGTATCATTCTTTCGCAATGCATTATTCATGTCCATAGTACACATAATCACTCATTGCCATAATCTTATTACGTATAGATTTTACGCACTTTACAGCGACTGATTTTAGGCCCCTTTACAGCCATGCCACATCTAATGTTCATAAAATTCCCTATTCATCTACCACTAACAAGCCATTACCATCGTCTTGGCGCGAACTAATACTGTCATGGCGCTCTTTGGCCATACCTGGCCCTTGCGCCACTAAACTCCAACAATCATCATCATCGAATTCAAGTATCTCGGGGTAACATTTGCTCATAACATGAAATGGCAGAAACACAGACTGCATCCACTCGAAGGCACTTCGCAAATTAGCATATTTAAAACGAACATTAGAAGACGCTACTAAGGATTGCAAACTAACTGCATACAAGACACTGATCAGGCCAGTTTTGGACTATGCGTCCGTTGTCTGGTCTCCGTATTTTTCATGTGACGCTAAGAAATTAGAATCTCTGCAAAAAAAGCGATAAGACATAGTTATAACAGATACAACCACCATTTTTCACCCTCTTCACATGCCCATGACCTATCGCTTGACACACTTGCACACAGACACACGTGTGCGCGTCTTATCACTTTGCATAAAATCATACACGGGTCGTCGGTTATTGCGGCACCGGTTTCATTTGTGAAGTGTCCTGCGCGTGCAGCTCAAAGCACTCACCCCCTTAACCTTGTTCTATTTCAATCACGCTTGAACACTTTTAAATTTTCATTTTTCCCGTCAACAGTCGAACACTGGAATGGCCTTGACGGCTCACTGCGACAGTTACCTCCCGCACAATTCACGAAAGAAATCTATCACATCTCTCATTAGTTCTAAGACCTGCTGGTGTACTCTTTATTTTTTGTAGCTTTGAATACATGCCTTTTTTACGCGCAATATTGTTTGTACTGACCATGCACATATGTAACATGCTCTACTGATTGTATGCTATATAATGTTTGATTTTGCCTATTTAGGCTACTTATGTACCCACCCCTGCAATGTCTCACACTCAGACGGCAGTATATGTAAAGAAGTTAAATAAAATGTTTGCGAGCTTGCCCTACATAGGACGATAGAACGGCGTTAGCCGCCTTTCGTTCACCGAAGCGCATCGGTGACCTATGGCTGCTTCGAAACACAACTGCGTGAATAGTGATGAACTGGTCATAAAAGTTCAAGGTGCGTGCGTAATAGCATCGTGTCTCTTCTTTGCACATGCAAAAAAGCCTATCTCATAGCACTTCGCTTAAAGCTCTAGCAGGGGGATGACAAGTCTAACTTCACTGCTATGCCCCCACATGAAGCCGACCTACGGTAGCGCATCAACCCAGAGGCGAGCCTGAGCTTATTTACTCATTTATTTTATGCAACGTAACTACTTCGCCGGTTTGTTTTGCTCGCGCCGTGCAATATAAATAAGGCAGCGCCAGCCTGAAGGGCACTTTTGTTTTCCACTTGTAAGGAGTGGTGCCGACTGCCCTTTCGAAGAAGTTAGGCAATTTAACAGCGATGCACCTCAATCCCTCAATATCTAAAGCGGCAAAACCGATGGCAGCAAGCGGCGTGAGTGACGGTGCAGATGATTTGCTTTACTGTGGCACTTCCGCGTTGACGAAGTGCTTGGGAAAGGAGTCTGCGCCCTGACTTGCCATCTGACAGCTTAAACGCGCCAGTTTGTCAGAGCTTTCTTTTTTTGTTATTTACGTTGTTCAAAGTGTGGCGTGCGCTTCACTTGAAATTTTGCCTGAGCTAGCGCACGGCAGTTATTAGGGAAATGTGTCAGCTCACACTGTTCGTTATTTTGTAATGTTCACGCAGCTTATCAGATGCGCTATCTCGTCATGACGATAGACGTTGCGCAGTAACGTCCAACTATGTTTGTTCCCGCTGCGTAACGCAGGCTGCGAGTTCCACGCAGGCAGTAAAATGGGTAGGTTGAAATGTTTTCTAAGTGATAATAAGGTGCAACACTGCCTTGTCTGACAACCGTTGGATATGAAAGCAGGGTGTCGCATGAAATTGTGAAAGCTTCAAAGATTCCGTGGAAACTTTTCGCATATGTTATTATATTGTGACTGTGTGCTGATCATTGCAATATTCATCATGACAACATACGTTTTTCTTGGTCTTGTTTATTGGGTGTATATTTATACTCGAATAAAATTAAAATTGCTCTTGAGACCTCTCGGGCACTGTGATTCATTCCAATCTTACCCCCGTATTCTTAAACACGCCTTCACTCAACGCTTCTCCTCGACTCAGCCAAGTCGAGGCGACGAGCGTTCCTTCACTCAAGGCGCCGTTGCGTTTCATGAACACTACTTCACATTTCCTCCGCCAAGGAACGCCTTGAAAATGCGCCCTTGACTCGAGTGAAGTGCGCCGACCGAGAAAAGCGCCTGATATCGAGGCTATTTTTAAATGCGCTCAGCAAAACCCAATTATTTAAGACACATATTTGTTTCCGTTAATTTGGCTTCGTTTTCAAATGACAACACGGCGCAATGCACAAATTTAGCTCGGCAGCGCTGCCACTGTTAGCGTTAGACTGATAGATCAAGCGGGAGCTATGTTTGAGGTCTGGCAACGATCGCACCCCAGCAGCTGAGCATAGCGCATGGCTGAGAAACAAGAAAATTTGCGGCCGCATTTGTCTGCAGCTCATTCTTTCCTTGTGCTTAATTTGTGGTTCACGTTGCAGTTGTTAATCGTAGTTATCATGGATGATATTGTCCGTGTGTGTACTGTGACCGAGCCGGATTGACTTCGAAGGAGGCAACGCATGGAACGACCGATGGGCAGCTTTGTTTACCTTCAAGACCAAGTGCTGCTGAAAGCTTTCTGAAAGCAGCAACAGGACAAAAAATAAGGGTGAGTGAGCAGTTTATGCACGGAACCACATTACGTTGTTGCGGGTTTGGTAAAGTTGCCGCCGCGCTATCAATAAAAGGTGTCCGATGTATCCAAGCATGACTGGCTCCAGTTGCTCATGCTGTGGGCATTACCACCCGAAGCATACTATTCGAGGCAGCATAAGATTGCGCGAGACGTTATTTTTTTTTCTTTTTGCTTTCGAGCTTGTGGGATATTCGGCGCGACAATCTGTTATCGGTTCAGTTGTTTAAACATAAATGCACAAGGCACCGCTCCACGCCTGTGTCCGATGATCATTCCAGTACCGCGTAAAAAATCTTTCAGTAGAGAAGAAGCAGTTGTAACATACATGTGGCAGAATGCATATGGTTGAGTGCATATCTCCGGCAGTTTTAAGGAAACAAACGTTTTTCAGTCCTGTACTTTATTTTAGAAGCCGTGGTGGTTAGTCGGTTTGTTCAAATTGTAGCACATATCGTCAATGAACCAGCACTGGTGCCTGTATTTCCAGTGCTGCTTCACTTCAAATATACGCTACGCAATCTTTTATTCGTCCGAAAATTCACTTGTCAGTAGTTCATTGCCAGCATTAGTGTTTTTTTCGTCTTACCTTTCTTCAATGTGCTATGTCGTAGCATCTCCTGCACGTTCCATGAACAGTGCTTTCAAGTTCACGCAACGGCTACGTTTTTTTTTTTTTTTTTAGTTGAGCTATGTCTCTTCATTATAGTTGCTTAGCTGCACTGAACTTGGCGTGCGAACGCCCTATGTACATATCATTTTTGGTATTCTGCTGCAGGATGTGGGCCTTGGAAAGACCAGCTGATGGGAAAGAAATCAACGTCTGTGTTGCACGGTAAGGAATGTGACTGACGTTAAAGCATCGACAGATACGGTGCCTGCCTGTTGGAAATTCACCATCTCGCTTCCCCTAAAGAACCTAGGTGCTGCGGAAGTACTTGACTGATCTGCCCGGTAGTTAGTCTGTGGTTATTTTTCATACTTATTACTAATAATATTGATATTTTGTCAGGCCACTATTGATAAAATCGTGAAATGCACGCCGTGTTATTTAAAACCGCAAACATGAAACAGCTATCCCATAATGAAATCAAACTCATATTTCATTCCTCTTCAACAGTCATGTATTATTGTTTTGAAGAGCATAGTTATTATTATGATGTGCGAAGTCATGAGTTGCTCGTAATGTGTTACGGTTGAGACGTGAGCTTTGTTACTGCCCACACTTTGTAATGCAGCACTTTAGTATTAGTGGAATGTTGAAGCTACGTTTGCATGAGCAAGTGTACATCAAGAAATATACCATAATTGTAATGGTTGATCTCAGCTTTGTTGAACTCATGGTAGTAATGCGCTCTATACTGTATTTTTCAGCAACGCCATTGTGACTGTCTGCATCTCCATTTGGCCTGTTGTGGGATCCCACAAGACACGCTTTGTTTCTGGGTCAATTACTGAACTTCTGCAAGCCCCATGGAAGCCAACTGTGATCCGCATCGAATGGAACAAATTCATGGTTCCGGCCTTCATAATTCATCTTAGGCTGAAGTTAGAACCGGAGCTGAAACAGCGTATATTCTGTAAGGATTCACCACTGCATACCGTCCGGTGGCCAAACCCGGCGGTATGCTACTGTCTAGAACACTGCTAGTCTACTGTGCCGAACATGGATGGTGTTTTATTCTAGAATAGCTTTCTCAGTAGTACTACTGCTTGTGTTTGTAGGATCACAGTCCACGCTCTTTTTGCAATCCTATCAGAACACAAAAAGACGAGGATAATTTTACTTTATTGTTTCAGAGATTGACACTTGGATTGACCAGAGATAATTCAGTGATACAGACTGCGTTATTAAATATGGGTTAAGAAAAGAAACCTGGATGAAAAATACAGACTTAAGCAGCAAGGTTCCTATGAAGGCAGATGTATGCAAAATGCCTTTAGTGGTGATGTTTGAGCTGTTAGGATGTCGGAAAGGAGATTGAGGTTTTAGCCAAAAAAATGGCCGCGTATCTGTGTGCTTCGCTGCAAATGTCGTCGAAAGACGATAGTCTTCTGCCGGCCGTACTACATGAGTGCTGGTCTGATCCGCGGCCACCCGTGATGCTGTTCTCGTACCATTTCCGTCCTGGCATGATAAATGCAATGGAGGTTTGTTTGAACAGATTTCATTTTACCGCATTATCACTGCTGGCATGCCATGCGTTCGTACCTCCACAATATGTCAGCAATGTTTCGGTCGCGTGTGGTATACTGTATAGCATGATAGTTTGCAAAGAAGAACCATTTGTGAGACATGAATGTATTTTATTGCGTGGAAGGGTCAATGGCTGTGCGCATGTACTACTGGTGCGCCGAAGCAGACGCCTTCCCGTCTCCGGTGACGCCAGGGTGTGAGGCACGATCACGTTCCACAGTGGCACTGGTACCACTGGCACACTGAGTGTCACCATGACATCCCTCGTCGTCCGACGCATTGGCAACCAAGCAGAGCAGAGGTCTGTGTACGCTGAAGTAGAAGGCGTACTTCAGTACTTCCACGTTCTTTAGCCCGCGTTGGAAGACGTGGTCGAGAGCCATTCCAAACCGGGTTGTAGGCACTTCGCTTTCGCTTGCCAAGCTCATGCCGAAGAGGTCACGCATGAAGTTTGGTAGCCATTGGTTTTGGCCATTACGCAAGTTGACGTTGAAATCGCCAGTGATTATTTCATCAAGCGGCCATTTATGTTCTGCCCTGCATAGACAGCGCTTCCTTTATGTTGAATCGGCCGCATCTGGCTGGCATTGATAAAATTGAGGAGGCGGAATCGGCCGCATCTGGCTTGCATTGATAAAATTGAGGAGGCGCTGCGTGAGACATGGATGCCATCTGGCAATACATCGGGAAACATGAGCTTGTGCAGAGGGTTTCCTTCCTCCATGACAGAGGGCGCTCGTCGGCGCGCAGTCGGGGAAACACGAGCTTGTGCAGAGGGTTCCCTCCTTTCGTGGCAGACGTCGCTCGTCGGCGCGCATAGCATGGCATTTTCAGCGCAGCTTAAGAAACTAGGGTCTTTAGAGTTACGTATCTATGTATTTTCTATTAAAGGAACACACCTCCTAATACTTACCTAGTGATGTTGCGCCTCAGATATGCGTAATATTTACTTTTTGATCGATAACGTTCACAAGTATGAACAGCCGTACCAGTTTAAGTAGTGTGGGCGGTAAGCAAGTGGTCCAACTTTGGCCGGATGGCTGAATCGGTTGACAGACAGACAGACAGACAGACAGACAGACAGACAGACAGACAGACAGACAGACGGACAGACGGACAGACGGACAGACGGACAGACGGACAGACGGACAGACGGACAGACCAAATTTTCAGCGTTTAAGTTCCCCAAGAAAGACTATCGTCTTTAATAGTGCGACAACTACAGTGCAGCAGGACACATTAACTGGAGCTCCACTCTTCTACGCTTGCACACCAACGCAAGCGCAGCACCCTTGAAACTCTGCGTGGTTGCGTTGGCAGCCTGGTTCCTGCATAAGAGAAGGGGTTGGTTATAAACATACAATGATGTTAATGCACATAAAGACTAGCTTAGGTACAGTATTCGTTTTCATCAGTTTACTTTTCGAAGTAAATACATTCATTAAAGATTTTCATTGTGTTCAGGAAGCCGATTTTTTTACATTGATAAGTTCGGACTGTTTTCATTATTATTTGCAAAGATACAGTTTTAAGCTGGTCTGGCTTTTGCTCAGCCAGACCGACATACAGCAATCTAACACTTACATAATGCACTCACTAATAGCTGGAATATGCGCAACCAATATATGTGGCATATATCTGCTACCACTTTCTAGCGTTTTCTGTATTAGGGGCTGGGTCAACTGCTACAGCTTTTTTTATTACAATAAAGATAATGTGATGTACAAAAACTATCCTCTCTTGTATTGTTATTCAATGTTTTGTACTGGAATAAAATATTACATTCCCTCTGTATACGTGCAGGTATAATTATGAAAACCATGTCATGGTTGCGCACTTCCTCGTTGGGTCTGGATGTTCATAAGCATAATCTAATTAAACTGAATATTTTGAAGCAAGGCTCACGTAATTATTGCTAACGACTGTAAATAGCCGCTACTGTCACACGTCCCACGCAAAAAAAAGACAGTATACTTTTTTGGTTTCCCTAGAGCAACTAACTGCATGAAATTATAAAGAAACAGAAAAGTGAACGCACCTGGTCGTTTTTAGAGAAGCTCGCCTTGCTGTGGTGCGCTACGCCGTCCTTGGAATGGCGTAGTAAGTGATGCACCCGAGTACAAACCGCTCAGGCGGAGCGAATTCCGGCGTTCGCGCATCCAGACCAGCATCCAGCAATCGATCACACAGCCAATACACCTACTAACCGCAGGAATCTTCGCAGTTGTTTTCTTTTCATAGGTTCGAAGTCCGCCACAGTTATGTATCGTGCCGCGTTTCAAATGGTGCTGCTTTGTATGATCCCCCGCGAGAAACACGGCACTGGCGCTGATAGTAGTTTCGGAGCACTCGCACGAAGAATACACGTGTGCAGGTCATCAAGTGGCTCATGCACGGAATAAGACGACCGGCCACTGCACAGCTGGCAGTCTTCTTGACAGGACGGCCGGTCTGTCTCGGTGCCACAGTAGAATTACTCCGTTGCCGAAATGCTCCAGGGGATTACACCAGTCCGTAAGACGATGCCCTTGAAGATGCGCAGCATCGTTAACTAAAGAAAAGCTGCGGAGGCAACTGGCGTCCATCCGAAAAAGCCTACGAGGCGAGCGACTGATCACAACGCAGCCATGTTTGCGCACTGACTTCACTCAAGGAGCGATTCAAGGTAGCTGCGGGGCTACCTTGAGATTCTCGAGTAAAACCCTCGAGCTTTCCTTCACTCAAGGCGCGTTTCGAGTGGAGGGCGATTTGTGAAATGAAAAGCCGCCCTCAAGGAGCATTTCGAGTGGAGGGTCGAGTCGAGGTGCGTTTGTGAATACGGGGCTTATTCCTTCACGTTCCTAAGGAACGTACCGAAGCAATTGCATGAAACTTGCCTTGCTGTGGTGCGCTACGCCGTCCTTGGAATGGCGTAGTAAGTGATGCACCCGAGTACAAACCGCTCAGGCGGAGCGAATTCCGGCGTTCGCGCATCCAGACCAGCATCCAGCAATCGATCACACAGCCAATACACCTACTAACCGCAGGAATCTTCGCAGTTGTTTTCTTTGGGTGGGTTTTCCTTCACGTTCCTAAGGAACGTACCGAAGCAATTGCGGTCAATAACAACCTATGTTCAACTTATTGCACAGGCTACTCCCACCATGTAATGGCACGCTGGCGCGTCAGCTGAGGCGATTCTCAGGCTGAATGTGTAAATGCCGGACCCTAAAGGAATTCAAAAATTCGCGCCAAGCAGCAAAAGATCTCGACGTCACTTCAGTTTTCGGGTGTGACGCAATCGTTTCTTCCAAGTTTGTCTTTTTACTTAACTGATCCCTACGACACACAGATGGTGACGGTTGAAACACGCCGCCACTTCCTGGACATGTGGGATCCTATAGAAGCTTCACTACCAGTTCCCATACACCTTGCCAGAAGTATTGCATGTTAAGTATGGCATGCTCAGCGTAGTAGCACCCTGTGCCGGTATAATGAAATTAGCAGTGTTACACGCACTCGACAACGAAACTGTGACAGCGCTCGCTGTATAAAATAGTGGCGTTTTTTCTGAATAAACATTGTTGGAAGTGGCACCCTGTGTGTGTGTTCTCTCTTCGTCCGTCGTCGTTTTCGCGCCTTCACTTCTGACCATGCTTAACCAACACGTTCAACTATTCATCCTGTAATGAAGAAGAGCACACGGACAAGGCCAGCCAGATCGACTGTTCAATGCCTGCAGTGCAACCAGTAGGCCAGCCGGATCGCCAGTGCTTAACACGAATGGGAGCTGTTCGTGCAACCAGCTGTTCCCGCTCTGCGTCACCTGCCTTTTCGATTACGAACAGACGCTACCATCTGAACTGTTCAGTACACCCCTTTACAATTGGTGGAGGGTGCTGGGTATTCAAGAACATTTACACCCTGGAACTCCGGTCTCGGACTCTGCCTTCCGTCATGCCTTACTCTCCGTTGCCTGCTCTCCCGCTCCGCCATCCCGCGGTTTTCAGCGGTACGGATGAGCAAGACGTCAATGACTGGTTGTCTACCTATGAACGGGTGAGCTTGCACAATCGTTGGAACGATACCGCCAAGTTAAATGCCGTCATCTTCTACCTTGCGGGAGTGGCTCACCTGTGGTTTAAAAATCACGAAGCCGACTTTCAGTCCTGGTCCGCGTTCAAGACCAGTTTCGCTAAAGTGCTCGGTCGCCCCGCCGTCCACAAGTTGCGCGCCGAGCAGCGGTTACGAGAGCGAGCTCAACAACCCGGTGAAACATTCACCTGTTATATCGAAGAGGTTCTCGACCTATGCAAACGTGTGGATGCTTCTATGCCCAAAAATGACAAATTGAAACACATTTTGAAGGGCATCGCCGATGACATCTTCCAAATGTTGATTGCCAAGAGTCCGCGTACCGTAGCAGAGCTCATAAACTTGTGCCAAAGCTACGACGAGTTGAGGAGGCAGCGCGATTTGACCAGGCGCCCCTCAGTGGCTGACGAGACCCTCTTTCATGACAGTATTCTCTGATCGCTCCCCCCTGCTCACACAAATCCAGGCTTTCGTGCGGGAGGAAGTTGCACGACAGCTTTCTCTACTACCCTTCGCTGAGCTACCCCAACAGCAGCCGCTGCCGCAACAGCTTCCTACACAGCTCGCTCCGACTCTCCGGCGGGTTAGTGAAGACCAAGTTGCTGAGGCTCTACCAATGCAGCATCAGCAGTCCCCTGTCGCAGCGCCACTTACTTACGCATCCGTCGCCGCGCAGCCTCCTCGTCAACCACTCGTTGCGCTACATCCACGGCCGCTACCACCCGTTCATCATCCCGTTTATCGACCTCCTCCTGCCTTTGCTAATCCTTGGCGTACGCAAGACAACAGGCCCATATGCTATGCCTGCGGTATTCCCGGCCATGTTGCACGACTCTGCCGCCACCGCATGCTGCACTCTGATGGCTTTGCGCAGTCGCCTCCCTACGGCGACGTGCAACCTTTCCATGACACTTCTTTTAGTCGGCAGTCGAACAGGCCACCAGCTGAGCGCCCGGTCCTTACACGTCGTTCACCTTCCCCGCGTCGCCGCTCGTTGTCCCCGATGCGTCGGCGCCCTTCACCCACGCAAGAGGAAAACTAAGCGCCGCAATTCAGGAGGCAGGAACTGCGTCGCCGTCGATCTGTACAAGTCCTCCATTGTCGCCTGCGAACGTTGTCGACCTTACTGTTGACGGCGTCTCTACCGTTGCGCTAATTGACACTGGAGCAGCCGTGTCTGTCCTAAACGAACGCCTCTCTCGCGCTTTACGAAAAGTTACGACGCCACTCTCTGGGTTTTCTCTTCGCACAGCAAGCGGCCAGCAAAGTTAGGCCTTCAGCAGCATGCACAGCTAGAGTTATTATTCAGGGCGTTCTCTATATTGTGGAGTTTGTCGTTCTGCAGTCATGCTCTCACGACGTGATACTCGGGTGGGACTTTCTTTCGCGAAAGAACGCTGTCATCAACTGTGCGCGTGCTGATGTCGAATTATCGCCTCTGTGTGACGTGCCCCTCGTCGACGCCACTTCTCTTCCCGCTAAGCTAGCCCTTCGGGAAGACATCGCCATACCGCCGTACTCGTCTGCCGTTGTTCCCGTCTTTTGTGGCGCTGTCTCTGAAGGCGCTGTCCTCTTTACTCCTTCGGAACACTTCATAACCCGCAAAGATGTTCCCCTACCTTTCGCCACGCTTGACATTTCAGCCGGTTTCAGCTACATCGTTGTCTGCAATCCCCTTCCTACAGCCCTGAAGGCTCTTTGCGGCGACGCACTTGGCCGTGTTCAGCCTCTTGATGACATGTTTATTACCGACGCGCCAGATGCTTTGCATGCAGAGCTCACTGACTTCTGTGCACTTTCCACTTCTGCTCCGCCATCACCTGACTTATTCACACCTTCCATTGCCGATGACCTTACTTCCGAGCAGCGCTTCCAGCTCCTTCACCTGCTTGCCCAGTTCCGGTCTTCTTTTGATGTCACTCAGCCTACTCTGGGCCGCACGTCAACCGTCAGCCACCCCATCGACACTGCCTCAAACGCGCCTTTGCGGCAGCGCCCATACCGCGTCTCAGCCAAGGAGCGTCAGGTGATCAGTGAGCACGTCGACGACATGCTTAAGCGCGGCGTCATTCGACCTTCCCATAGCGCGTGGGCATCACCGGTGGTTCTCGTCACAAAAAAAGATGGTTCCATTCGGTTCTGCGTCGATTATCGCCGTCTGAATAAGATAACGCGAAAAGACGTGTACCCTCTACCGCGCATTGACGACGCTCTGGACAGCTTGCAAGGCGCTGAATTCTTCTCTTCGTTGAATTTACGCTCGGGCTACTGGCAGGTCCCGATGTAAGCAGTTGATCGCCCTAAAACCGCATTCATTACTCCAGATGGTTTATAGGAATTTAATGTGATGCCATTTGGCCTATGCAATGCGCCTCCTACGTTTGAGCGAATGATGGACAATATATTGCGCGGCCTAAAATGGAGCACGTGTTTATGCTACCTCGACGACATCGTTGTGTTCGCCCCTGATTTCAGCACGCATCTCCTCCGCCTTAGGCAAGTGTTGACGTCCTTGACCAACGCAGGCCTGCAACTGAACTTGAAAAAGTGTCAGTTCGCCGCGCGGAAGCTCATGATTCTAGGTCACGTCGTATCCCAAGACGGTATTATCCCCGACCCATCAAAACTTCGCGCTGTGGCAGAGTTTTCTAAACATAAGACACTCAAAGAACTCCGCGCCTTCATCGGCCTCTGTTCTTAGTTCCGACGCTTTATTCGCAATTTTGCCTCGATTATATCACCTCTGACACAACTATTAAGTGGCGCCAACGACCTATCCTCCTGGTCTCCTGCATGCGACACCGCGTTCGTGACCTTACGCCGTCTGCTGATGTCTCCGCCTATACTGCGACACTACGACCCCACCGCCCCAACTGAAGTGCATAGCGATGCCAGTGGTATTGGCCTTGGTGCTGTCCTTGCGCAGCGCAAGCCTGGCTGCTCCGAGTACGTCGTTGCTTACGCCAGTCGTGCGCTGACCAAAGCGGAACGCAATTACAGCGTCACAGAAAAAGAATGCCTGGCCATCGCTTGGGCACTCGGGAAGTTTCGCCCTTATTTATACGGCAGACCTTTCAATGTGGTTACTGACCATCACGCCCTTTGTTGGTTATCCTCTTTAAAAGACCCGTCTGGACGCCTTGCCCGCTGGGCTCTTCGCATTCAAGAATACGACATACACGTCATCTACCGCTCAGGTCGCAAGCACACTGACGCTGACGCTCTGTCCCGCTCTCCGCTGCCAGCCGACACTGCCTCCCACTCCACCTTTGAGACGGTGTCGTTGGTCGACATCGACACCTTCACATCAGAACAGCGCAAGGATCCTTGGGTGGCCTTTCTTTTGGATCTCCTTTCTGGCTCGCCAGCATCTCCCATCTCCCGCTCCCTGCGTCGCCAGGCTGCCCATTTTGCTGTCCGGGATAACCTCTTGTATCGACGCAACTACCAGCCCGATGGTCGCAAGTGGCTCCTAGTTATCCCCAGGTCTTTGCGTTGCGACATGTGCGCGTCTTTCCATAATGACCCACAATGTGCACACGCCGGCGTTTTTAAGACGTATGAGCGCTTGCGGCAACATTACTACTGGCGAGGAATGTTTACTTTTGTCCAAAAGTTTGTCCGCTCGTGCCCGCAATGCCAACGCCGCAAATCTCCGCCTCATCCGGCCCACGGTGTATTACAGCCGCTTCCGTGCCCTGCTCGTGCCTTCGACCGTGTGGGAATTGACCTGTACGGGCCGCTACCGCTAACACCTGCTGGCAAACGATGGATTATTGTAGCGGTTGATCACCTTACACGCTATGCCGAAACCGCCGCTCTACCTGCAGCAACCGCCAGTGACGTTGCATCCTTCCTGCTCCATCGTTTCATTCTTCGTCATGGCCCGCCTCGGGAACTGCTGAGTGATAGACGCCGCGTGTTTTTGTCGCAGGTGGTTGAAGCTCTGCTTGCTCAATGCCGCACAGTTCACCGGACCACTACGGCGTACCACCCTCAAACTAACGGGCTTACGGAGCGCTTCAGTCGAACCCTTGGTGATATGCCCGCCATGTACGTTTCATCGGAGCATACAAACTGGGACATCATCCTCCCATTTGTCACGTATGCATACAATACGGCTACCCAAAGTACTACGGGATTTTCCCCGTACTTCCTCCTCTACGGTCGCGATCTTTCCCATACCATCGATACGGTTTTGCCTTATACACCAGACGCGTCAGAGTGTGCTCCCGTATCAGCCGTCGCCCGATACGCCGAGGAATGCCGTCAATTAGCCAGTCATTTCACCTCCGACGACCAACAACGACAAAAAGACAACCGCGATGGCGACGCTACGAATCCGATCTTCGCTCCCGGCACACTTGTCTTGTTGTCCGTGCCTTATACCAAGCCTGGACTTTCGACAAAACTTCTCTCGAAGTATGATAGACCATACCGCATCGTCGAACGCACCTCTCCGGTCAACTATGTCATAGAGCCGCTTACACCGACATCCGACCTGCGCCGCCGTGGACGGGATATTGTCCACGTTCACCGCCTGAAACCATTCTATGAACCGCTCGTCTCCACGTCATAAGTCGCCAGGATGGCTCCGCTTTTGCACCGGGGGTAATTGTAATGAAGAAGAGCACACGGACAAGGCCAGCCAGATCGACTGTTCAATGCCTGCAGTGCAACCAGTAGGCCAGCCGGATCGCCACTGCTTAGCACGAGTGGGAGCCGTTCGTGCAACCAGCTGTTCACGCTCTGCGTCACCTGCCTTTTCGATTACGAACAGACGCTACCATCTGAACTGTTCAGTACACCCCTTTACAATCCTAAGGACTAAGAACAGCTCCACTGTTAAAATATCACGGCAGGACGGCTCTAAATGCGCGGATGTAGTCCGTCTGGTCTGATGTTACTGGAGTGCCAGGCAGCAGCCGGCGAAGTCGGATACGCAAAGATAGAATAACAGCGTATCTTCAAAGAAATGCTTGCCCGTTCAAGGGGCCCCCACGTGGCCCAGGTTGTGATGTCATCCACGTACATTGCGTGATGGATGCCATCGATCGATGGAGTTCGTGCGCAAGACCAACCTTGGCTACGTTGAACAGTAGCGGGGAGCTCACTGAGCCCTATGGAGTGCCCTTGTTCGCAACCTTGATGATGTTTAATCGGATCGAGCCGAGACAGACCATGGCGGTGCGGTCCGACAGGAATGCTTAAACATAATTGTAGCTACGCTGTCCGCAGTGAAGGGCAGCGAGGCCGTCGAGAATGGCTTCATGGCTCGCATTGTCAAAGGCGCCCTTGATGTCCAAGGCCAGATTGATGATTTCTCCTTGCTTTGGGGCGGTGTCAATGACTTCTTTAAGTTGAAGCAGTACATCCTGGGTTGAAAGATGTGCCCGGAACCCGTACACTGAATGCGGGAGAAGGTCATTCTCCTCGAGGTAGTGTTGCAGGCGGCTAGTGATGAAACGTTCGTAGAGTTTACCGAGGCAGGAAGTCGAAGTTTCTCGAAGTCGAAGTCGAATTTATCGAAGTTTCTCGATCTGGAGCTTCTCACCCGGCTTCGGTATCACTATCACTTCTGTGTGCTTCCACTCGGGGGGGGGGGGGGGGCACGCCACATTGCCAATGGTCATTTAGGAAGTTCGTGAGTTCTTGCACGGCGGTGTAATTGAGATTCCCGATAACAGAGTACGTGATTCTGTCTGCGCCGGCTGCGTATTCCGGGTGCTGCTGCGAATGGCAGCATGGACTTAGTCCAACGTTATCGGTCGGTCCAGGGTGTCGTTTGAGCAACCTTGATACATCCCCCGATAGGGAGGCGGGTGATAATCACCATAGCATTTGCGCTGGACTTGAGAAAGCCACTCGTCGTATGTGCCCTCAAAGGCGTGTATGAGGCGCTGGACTGATTTGTTTGTCTCAATTTTTGTTCTAGTGGGGTTAATCAAGGCTTGTAGAACGTGCCACGTGCGGGCCGCACCCAGTGAGCCTCGAAGGGAGTCGCTGAATTGGGCCCAGTTTATTCGTGCCAGTTGCTCAGCATACTGCTCAGCGTGGGTAGTAAGAGCTGCGACCTTGAGCTTGAGACGTCGGTTATGTTTTCGGGTCTTCCATTTGCGGATGAGGCTTCTTGTGGCTTCCCACAGGTGCAGGAGATGGCCGTCCACTTCTGGGAGTTGAGATGTTTTCTTAATGACGGTGGTGCAACGGTTCCGAAATTCATTAATTTGCTCGCACCAGTGAGGTGGGTGAGGTTGCCTGTTGAATGCCCACTCACGCGACGGAAGGCGTCCCAGTTTGTGATGCGGGCTTGTCCAATGGAGCGACGCATGGCACTCTCCGTAATTTGTGTACGTAGAATGCAGCAGTAGCTACCCGAGGATTCTTGCAAGTTGTCCCAATTGTAGTTTGCACTGCCACGGGCCCCGCACGGGCGTCTGCGTAAGCAGGCGTTTGGTGTGTTGCGACACCAAGGACCCGAGCACACAGAGGTTGGACCCTCCGGCGCTTAACCATGCGTGGCTTAGCCGTGTCCGGGGAAAAGGGGATCCTGGGGGTTGAGCCAATGCTGAGTGCTTGGACCTTTATGGCCCCTCCGCGGAGGCAACACACCCCTTCAGCCTCGGCTTCACGTAGACGGCACCCCTGGACTGACCCACCCAGGGGAAATTAGTGGTCGCCTTTTCCTGTCCCCCTCCTCAACCTGTTCCTTTCCTATCAACTTACCTTATCTGTCCTGTCATCTCCTTTCTTCCTAATTTTTTCTGTCTCTTCTAGGTGCCTTGGGTTAACCTGGTGCTCTATATGCAACCTTGAGTAGGGCGCATTGGGTTATAGCAGCGATGCACGGCTGGCGCGTGCAAGTTATTGCTCTGTCAAACTTGTAGCGTCCCCTTGTTGGGCTCCGTGGTGGGTGGCTTGCCATTGCTACCGAAACAACTTCATCAAGCATGCATAGCGCATCTTTCCCTTTGCTTACTGATTGTACCGCTGCAAAGCGCGTGTGCACCGAAGTCTCCCTCAACTTTTTCGCCTCACGGAAAGAATCTTTTCCACGCTACCACGTAATCCACAGCAATAAACCTGAAAACCAGTAAGAGCTATCTCACCTTTCCTCGTCTCGAAATGCCTAACGGACACCATTGGACCAGGCTATAAAGCTAGCAAGATTGCAAGCGGCGACCTCCTTCTTGAGGTTCGTGACAAGCTGCAACATGAAAAACTCGCAAATCTCACAACCTTTGCAGACATGAATTGTAAAAGTACAGACATCCCAATAACAGTGACCCCACATCATTCCCTCAACACAGTCCGGGGCGTGATTTCAGATCCCGACCTCTTAGAACTAACTGAAGCAGAGCTGTTGGAAGGCTGGCAAGACCAAAACGCCATTGAGGTAAAAAGAATAAAAATCAGGCGAGACAACAAAGAAATTTCCACAAAACATCTGATCATTACATTTGCCTCTAGTGTGCTACCAGAAACCCTTGAGACAGGCTATACCAAAATCCGTGTAACACCTAACATTCCAAACCCTCGTCGATGTTTTAAGTGTCAGAAGTACGGCCAGGGCTCGCAAAGCTGCCGAGGTCAACTCACCTGCGTAAAATGTGGTGACAAAGGCCACACTTCCGAAAACTGTTCTGGAACACCCCACTGTGTAAACTGCGAAGATTACCAGCCCGCATATTTCCGATCCTGTGAAACCTGGAAAAAAGAAAAGGATGTAATTACATTGAAAATCAAAGAAAACATATCGTTCCAAGAAGCACGAAAACGTGTTTCTGCTTTTCATACCACAAGGTAGGCTGATGCGTTGCGCAAAGGGGCAGCGTCGCAGCAGACTCTAGCATCGGCCCGGTCCTCAAGCAGTGTGGCTGCGGCTGTGCCACAAGCCCCCGTGGCGAAAGCAGCTGACGCTTCTTCGCCGTCCGCGAAGGGGGTCAACCTCCGGCTTGGTGGCCCCAAAGGTCTCGTCCGACGTGTCGAGGCCTTCACGCCCAACACAGCGCTCTCAAGGGCGCATGTCCAGCGCCTCACAAGAGGCGATGGACATAACACATATTCAGACGGCGCAGCCAGCGTCTAAGGAGCGGCGGGATTCTCTCGACCACTCCAAAAAAGACAAAACCCGCGTCACGGTGCCTGGAAAGGGCCCCGTGAGTTAATATTAGTCTCTTAAACACACAGCACAAAAACTTTTTTCATTATGAAGACACAAATACTACAATGCAATGTTAGAGGACTTATTCACAACCTCGACGATATAAGAGAACTCCTACACAAACATAATCCAAAGTTGATGTGTGTTCAAGAGACACATCTGAAACCTACAAACACAAACTTCCTTCGTCAATACACCATCTTTCGAAAAGACCGCGATGAGGCTTATGTCTCGTCCGGCGGTGTAGCAATAGTAGCAGATAAGTCCGTAGCTTGCCAACATGTTGCCCCCCAGACGCCCCTTGAGGCAGTGTCAGTTCGGGCCATTCTATTTAAGATACTAGTAACTGTCTGTTCCATTTATATACCCCCAATCATCACCTTGAACAAACAGACTTTTATAACCTCATTGACCAGCTTCCCGAACCTTACATTCTCGTAGGAGATTTTCACGCTCGCAACACGTTGTGGGGAGACTCGCGAGGCGACGCGAGAGGTCGACTCATTGAAAATTTTCTCCTGACCTCTGGTGCCTGCCTTTTATTGCGATAGCAATTATATGGACACTCCAAAGCAGATTCCTGCCGTCGGCGTCGCCGTCGTCGTCGCCGTGAGGTTCCGTATGACGTCAACGGCGATGAAATCGTCGCCGCGCTCCGGACGCTGTATGTGCGAGTGAAAGGACGCGACGGACGCCCGCTTTCACAGGGAGCGAGCGCACGTCGGAGAGCAAACGCGCGATCTGCGCTGTGCTCCCAGAAGGGCTGCCGAATTAAGCGTCTCTTTCCTCGTTTCCATAAATAGAGAGCAAACGCGACTTTTTCCGTGGCGCGAAAGGCTGTGGGGGACGGGAAGGGAGGGAGGGAGGGGAGGCGACGTTTAGCTGCGGTACCAAATGCGTATTTATATAAAAACGCCGTGCGCGCGTTCGGTGCGAACGCGGGCAAAACGACGGCGTCGACAACAGTTCTGCGGGTTGCATGGTGCTGCTGCATGTCCAAGTTTATACAGCTGATAAAACTACTATCCTTACTCCGTATAGCTCTCTACTAATTTGCTATCGCAATTGATGCTTCGCCTTTCGGGTGAAACTGCGACAATTTTGTCACTCAGGTCTCTCCTCAAATCCACGCATTAACTGCGACAATTTTTAACACGAAAGTGTTTTATGCCGGGGTCCACCAAGACTTCACTGACGTATTTCCGTCACGGAAATACGTCATAGAACATAATACAAAGAAAGAAACCAGAAGAAAAAGTTCCACAAACATGCAAAATTTGGAAATCGAACCCACGACCTCTCGGTCCGCGACGATGGATCGCCGAGCGTTTAACCCATTGCGCCACAAACGCATTTGCAGAGAGCTACACAGACGCGCCTTATATATCTAACACTCCTCCGTGTACCCGCGCTCTTGCTCGGGGCGGTGCCGCCGCCTACGAGCAGAAAAGAGAAGTACTGCATTATGACACTACCGCGCACCGACAGTGAACGCTTCGGTGGTCTCAGCACTACGACGCCTCGATGCCAGCATTCGAAGGGACGCTGGCATCAAGAAGCACTACCAACGCCACCTAGGTGGCGTTCACCGTACTCAGCACAGCGGAGCGTGGCCTCCGCAATTAGCTCTGAAAATGTTTCTCAAGTTGATCGCGGAGGCTGCAATTACGACGCGCTGTACGCGCTGATTTGACTCGGTGACGATTCAGTTACGTGCTTTGTCTTGCGCGTTGTATTAGTGTGTCAGTTACGTGCTTCGTCTTTCGCGTTGTGCTAGCGTGTGCAGCGTAGTGCAGCTTCCATATGCACGACGGTTGCTCATGGTCATCGACGTTGGTAGTCGTGATGGAGGAGACGTGCCACCAGGCGTCAGCGTGGGTGCATCAACGCCTAAGGGCGCTTTAGCCACAAAACACCAATAGACATTATATATCAATGTGCAATAAAAATTACACTACTTCTGTGAAGACACGTTTCACTTTCGTGTTCTATACCGATTCCTATATAAGAGGGATCAACCACATTTTTTAATAAGAGCCGACCTACTATAACGCCCAACACGATTCTTACTCATCGATAGCTCTAGGAATTGGATCTGCTTCTCGTCTGCCTGACCTCGAATCGAATGTGAGTAACAATCCTTTTGGAAGTGACCACTTCCCCGTAACCTTAAACTTAATAACGCAGCATGATAACGCTCCCACTATCCCTCGATGGAAATTAGCATCGGCTGACTGGGAGCATTTTAAAGAATCAACTTATTTACCACGCGATTTTATAAACAATTTTAGTATCGATGATGATGTACTTCATTTCCATAGACGTCAGCGGTCGAGAGAAGGATGGCTGATTACTGGAAGCGTTGCAAACAAACTTTATTATCCAGGCAGTTACTCGGAAAATTCTGGAGAGTGAGATGCTTTTCTAGGTCCAGCAGTGGTGTCGGTTCATGTACGGCTTGCGATGATATGGCCTTCCTTAAAGTACTCGCTGATGACGGCATCATGTTCCCGTAGAAGTTCTGGTTGATGCTCAAACCGCTGAAGCTGACGCTTGAGCATACTTTCAGCTACCGTCTGGTTAGTGCATGACGGAGACCTGGCGCTTGATCATCCACAGTACTACGTAGCCCCATGCGCTCTTGTGCACTGCGCTCCAAAAATGAATGAGTGCTGGGTGCCTGTTGACATCATGATCATCCTGTATGTCCGTAGTAATAATGGCATCCAAACGCCACATCTCTGATGGTTCTCCTGGTATGGTCGCTGAACACCAGTTGCACTGGTGTTCCGCGAAGACAGCGGGTGGTAGGCGCTAGCGAACATTCCTTGAAGAACCTAGCCAAATATAGTCCCTACGGCACATAGGCGGTAGGCGAAACGTTCGACGGATCCGGTCACTACCCTCCAATAGTTGTCTGACCGGGTTAAAACACTTATCGTCGAGTCTGGCAGCTGGTCCGCTGGAGCTTCATCCGCGAGGGCTAAATTGCGATCACGAATCATGTCGATAACGTTGCGCTCTATGGCCGGACTCTTTACGATACAGACCTCCGGAACTTCCAGAGCTTCTAGATTGACTAGATGAAGGAAGAGATAACTGCTGCGACTGGTCTTTACGTATAAACGTGCGTTGGCTGCCGGTGTCAAGCATCAGCCGTACGAGCAAGCGACTACGGTTCCCGGACGCCCACACAGTGGCTGCGTCCTGCTCGCAGGAGCTGTTGTTACCTGCCTTTCACACGTGGCCGCCTCTCGGTTTTCAGCTCAGACAGGAGCAGTGGATTGCGGACTGCGGGTGACAAGTCGGCTCCAAAGCTCACAGAGTGGGCTTCCTCGATTTTCCAGTTCTGGCTACCCGCGGGCTGCCAGAGCCAGCCAGAGCGCCTTCGTTTTTCTCGGGTTGCTCCGCCCACCGTGTGACGCACTTCCGCCACGCGTTCGCTTTACTCGGGCTGGACGGTTCTGGCTACCCGCGGGCTGCCAGAACCTGCCAGGACGATTTTCTTCTGGCTGCTCTCTGGAAGTTCTCTGGCTAGCAGACGACAAAAAGAGGCGATGAGCGCTTGCCACCATCTTTGTGGGGACTTGATGGATTGCAGCGCGGGCGCTTGAGGACTTTTACCTCGCTCGGCCAACTGGCTTGCGTCGAACGCTAGCGCGAGCCGCCCCGGCTGTTGTGGTATTGGACTTCGTTTCGCGTACTGGTCGGCGCGGTGCGTGGATAGCTGATTGCGTTACTTCTAGCGTAATCTTATTAGGGTTCTAACGCACCGTTCCGCATTGCGAGGCGGTGCCATATGAGCGGAGGTGAAATATTTGAAGCTTTCCTTTTTTTGTGTGTATTACGTGAATGCTTCTTCCCTGCCGTAAACAGCGCGCGAGGCACTGTCACCATGGGCGCTGTCGATTATGCTTGCATGGTATTTTCATCGTGTTCCGCGCAAGTTGTTCGCGAAGTTGTAGACGCTCAATTCCCACACATCGCGGTGCCTTTTCGGTTGATTTTTCTCTAGTAGTATCCCTTTTCACATCGCTCACCTATATGCCGCGATGTGCGGTTATGATAGGAACGTGAGTTCCTATCAGAACCGGAACTAGCTGGCTGCCGTCTGGCTGCTAGCGGGCTGCCTGGACTCCAAGAATCGAAGAAGCCCAGCGTAGAAATGTGGCATCCTGAGCATCGGTAACACTTGAGCCATGCTGCGGTTCAGCAACTGCGAGCAACGTGCCCCTGCTTCCCGCAATTAAAGCAGCATTGCTGTCTGGAAGCCGCTGGCACTGTTATTCCGCAGAAAGCGTAGCCCGCCAATCACGCATCACGTCCTTGGAGACTGCATAGCGGTGTGATGACAGGTTCTGGTTTATTGTTGCGCACTCAAGGGCAACCTTGGTGCGTGTAATAGACAAACCCCGTTTGTACACTTATAACACATTATCACTTGTAGGGCACATATGAAAGAGTAAAAAAACAATGCGTTGAAAGGTTTACAATATGGTAAGTAATATAACGTTTCGCTCGTCAATGACGCGGTAAATAGTAAAGTCACGGCGATTGTGACACACATATCACCCGGGCAGTTGCGTCGGCTCAGACGAAGGGGTGGTTGCCGAGGGCGCGGCGGAGGATGAATCGCAGAGCCCCTTGTCGACGCTTCCCGCCACGTCAAGCTGGGTTGTTGCGACCAGCATGGTCGATGAGTGGGTTGGAGCTATGTTCTCCTGGAGACGTCAGTGAGACCGAGTGCGGAACCGGGTTAGCAACGGTCGACGGCGCCCGGGTCGTGGGTCCAGGCCGTGTCCTCTCGCCTGACTGACCAGTCCACTCCATGACGTCAACACCGCTCGACCATTGACAGTCGTCCGTGAACGTTCCCGGGACAGTCCGGCCAGTCGTCCGTGAACGTTCCCGGGACAGTCCGGCCAGTCGTCCGTGAACGTTCCCGGGACAGTCCGGCCAGTCGTCCGTGAACGTCCCCGGGACAGTCTGGCCAGTCGTCCGTGAACGTCCCCGGGACAGTCTGGCCAGTCGTCCGTGAACGTCCCCGGGACAGTCTGGCCAGTCGTCCGTGAACGTCCCTGGGACATCCTGGCCAGTCGTCCGTGAACGTCCCCGGGACAGTCTGGCCAGTCGTCCGAGAACGTCCCCGGGATAGTCTGGCCAGTCGTCCGTGAACGTCCCCGGGACAGCCTGGCCAGTCGTCCGTGAACGTCCCCGGGACAGTCTGGCCAGTCGTCCGTGAACGTCCCCGGGACAGTCTGGCCAGTCGTCCGTGAACGTCCCCGGGACAGTCTGGCCAGTCGTCCGTGAACGTCCCCGCGACAGTCTGGCCAGTCGTCCGTGAACGTCCCCGGAAGTCTGGTCCGTTGTCCGTGAACGTCACCGGAACAGTCTGGCTCCTTCCAACAACCTCCTGGTTCGGTCTCCAGACGCGCTACGGCGACTTCCCGAACCAGCCCCGCCTCCTTGCCGCCACCATTTCGAGCCCCACCGCGCACGCTCTCCTTCCCCGTGCCTCTTGCTTTCCTCTTTCTTTTCTCTTCTCAGTTTTGCTTCTCTTTCTGTCTCCTCTTGTGTCGGTCCCACCACACCACAAGTGCACGGTCGCGCGTATATTACAATGGGACACGTAGTCAGTCCAGGTATTCAAGTGGCACTTGATGATGAGGACGGCCATGCTATTGCTAAGGTGGACGGTAGTTGAGGCGGTGTCGTGACATTCGCTACTTTGCGGTTTACTGACGTCCTGCCTGAATGTCCCTTCTCGCGTGGCA
The DNA here is from genome assembly GCF_013339745.2 of Dermacentor silvarum. NCBI lineage: Eukaryota > Metazoa > Arthropoda > Arachnida > Ixodida > Ixodidae > Dermacentor > Dermacentor silvarum. Next base: position 166,038,313 of record NC_051157.2, read on the forward strand.
GACGACCATCCTCCCAGCTCTCCACTTCAACTTGAAGGAAACTCATGATTGCCTTCACTTTTTCTTCTCTTGATTGATGTGCAGATTCCGCGCCTGCGTCGGACTTCGTGCGCTTCCGGTACAGGATCGCCAGGTCCTCCGCCAATGTGCGCATAAGCGCTCGTTTCAAAACAACCGCGTACTCTGCAGATGGCACGCCAAGACTGTCCAGGGAGCCGGTCCTGAACTGTATTTGCTTGTATAGATCCCGCAACCTCGATACTTGTGACGATGACTCGATGGGTTCAATGGCAAGTAGGCTGTCGATGTGGTTATCTATGAGGATGTCCTTACGACCAAAACGGTCGCTGAGCATCTTGATGGCGACCTTGTAGTTGGCTTCTGCCAGGCGTATTCGATGGCTTATTCGCAGCCAAGTAAGTCCTCAAATACTTAAACTTGTCGACGTCAGTGAGCTCGGGATGCGCGTGAATGGTCGTCTCGTAGTGCTCCCAAAACGCCTGCCACTCACGGTTTTCACCGCTAAAGACGGGTACTTAAAGTTTAGTCAATGCGACTCGTAGGGCCGCTGCTCGCGGCCTGCTGTGATTCGCGAGGTCTTGACCACCGATCGAGTGAGCCGCTCCCATGGCACTGCTGGATTCGTCATCTCTCGGCTGGTTGCCTTCGACAATAGCGGGACCAACCGACCAACCGATGCACACACGTTCAGCGCGGACCGAAGCCTGCTGACGGCGTTGATGATCTTTTCGTGATACTCGATTGCACCCTTAATTTCTTCTTCGAACTTCTCATCGTCAAGGTAGTCTGCGATTGGTTTATCCACATCGGCGAGAGCTGTGTCTTTGTCGTGCAGCCTGTCGATTATCTACTGCAGGCCGGCGGAAGACGGATGAGGGCCTTGCAGGAGCATCTCCCTGGCCTCGGAAAGGAGTCGTCTAGTGGCAGCCCGAAGGACGCCTCGATGCCTGCGCAAATTTTCCGTCCTCGGCACGGTATCAGTGGGATGGATGCCGGCCTTCTCCCTGGTTTTCGGCACTAATAATGCAGCGGCAGAGAAGAGACCGACACCCGCAGGTCTCTGGTCGAACAGTTCTTTTTTTACGTGCTCACGGGCCGCGCTGCCTCCCGGATCGCCTTCTTTCTCCTTTTCTCATGCCATGCAAGGCGCTTCCCGCCGATGCTTTTCCCACGTAGACTCAACAAGAACGATGCATAAGCCAACAGACAGTAGCCGTCAGAGATATAGAGTTTTGGTATGTGCGTAGCACGATACCGGGGTGGGGGGGGGGGGCGAAGGCTGGCGCGTGGTAGATACTGTTTTTTTTTGTGACGTATGAATATTTTTTCTTTTCGATTCCCTTGTTCTGCCTTAGACGTAGTGATGCATGTACAAAGTTTGACTATATTATGATGGACTTTTCAGAATGGGACCACTTGCAAGTCGGCGCTTGGGGTGTGTGCTTTTTTCCTTGTCCCCGTGTTTCCTTGCACAGGAATTACATGAATATTGAAAAGTTTCTTTCCACTTCTTTACTTTGATCGTTTAATGTAGTGTTAATGGCTCCTATTAGCATGTTCTAACATCGGTCTAATGGTGATTAAGTACACTGACTAATTTCGGAGATTCATGTGGGTGTTTACTTTTTATGGAAGTTAACATTAGAGTTAATGACTGTATGGAAAGTCCCAATACAGTTTTGGACAACGAAATCTCCCTTTTGTATTTCATATTTGTCAAAACTTGTAACGACTTCATGAAGCAATAACTAAACTGTCAGCTCCAGTTGAACGGGTTTTGGTAATGTAGGGTTTTCAGCCCCATTTTAAACATAATGTGCACAAATACGTAGAAGCACACGCACGTTAAAGAGATTGGCCGATAGTTCCGATTACTTCCTACTTCTTGCTTGCCACTACTAATAAAAATATGCCACTACTTTATTCATAACAAATATACTCCTAACAACATATTTCATGTCTGCCGTGGGGCTACACCACCCCAATACGTACTGCAAAATTTTATTTTTGTGCGTCATGGCACATGTTCACAGTACACTAACAGCACGAGACTCAGGACCTGGACCTAGACGACAACCGTACCTGTTAGAATGCTATGATGTTGCGTACATGCATCAGCTCCTGTGAGTGCAGCATCCCAAATATTTGTGCTGTGCATTCTTACGTCTTTAGAAATATTGAGAGAGGACTGCTATGCATACCCACAGTTAAGCGTCACGATGGATGAACCAGGCTAGCGCTAAGAGAAACAGAAATTTAATTCCACGTTCGGTATACACAGAAAGATAAATTGTGGCTTCCTTCAGGTGCAGACGTAGACTTTCAGATTCATGCTTGCTACCTAATTTGGTGCAAGAATATGGCTTGGAGTAGGGATCCCATAGGCGTAATTACGAGCACCATGTACAGTTTTTTTTCGGAAGTTGGAAAAATTATTGAATAAACAAAATCTTCACTGACAGGATGATTGTGTGCACACCCAAATTCTGAATACTGCATATGTACGATGAGGCTTGCTTTAAGGGCTTGTTCATTGGACGTCTTCTAAGTTGATCTGAAGTAGGTAGGAGGACACTGACATAGAAGGCACATGAGACAAACCACAGCGCTGAACACTGAGATGCAAATAGCTGTGAAGGTGTGCCATATCTCCTTACACTGCCCTTCCGGAACAGCTGATGCGCACTCCAAATTAAATTAAAAGTTCCAAGCCTTATTAAAAAACAAAACACACGTAATATTTTTAAATAAAGAATGGTTAACGATCATCATCTTCAGCAGCAACCTGTTTTTTGTGTCCACTGCAGGGCGAAGGCCTCTATCTGCGATTTCCAATTTCCCTTGTCTTGCACTAGGTGATTCCAATTTCCACCTGCAAATTTCCCAGTTCCATCACTTCACCTAGTTTTATGCCGTCCTCGACTGCGCTTCCCTTTTGTTAGCACCCAACGCAAATTTTTCTTACATATGAAAAATTATGCACTGTGTAACAGAAACCTGGGCAGCAAGTAAGGCTGGGTTACGCACCATCAGCATCATTGCAATTGCAGGTCTGTGAAAAGAGGCCTCTCAAAATAGGATTGCAACGTGTGCCAATGCCGCAATCTTTTTCACTGATATGCCATAATAAGTAGCCTTAACATGAGTGCCACAACCTAAAGTTATGTTCAATTTTGACTAAATAGGCGCTACTGCGTAAAAGTAAAATTTCTTCTCCTCGAAGGTATTAGCGCATAATTAGGGTGACAAGGATTGTTCATTGCGGGACTGAGAAGTCATGCATGGATTGTTCGTTGCAGGTAAAACATAAGGGGTACAATGGTGAAGATGACTATAAGCGAGGTACTTGCCAAGGTGAAAAAATGTATATATACCGAACTTCTTCCGGGCTGTACCGATGTGTCACAAGGAAGAAATGGCCAAAAGGTAAGCGTACTGACCAGATTATTACTACGTTTTGTGAATGGGACGCCGAATCATGATATGCACGGTCATTCGTGAACACAAGTCTGAGCTCGTCTATCCCACTCCTGTCTTTATGCAACAATTTTTTTTTATTTCGACATGACTATTTACTGAAGCTCTAGTGCAGGATTGCACAGCTCAAAACTAGCGTGGGCTAAAACCATTTTTTCTGGTAGCCACAAGAGCTGCACTGATGTCGAAAACGTTGCGCATCTTGTGCTTGCACAAAGGCCGTCTGGTATTGTCGCCCTCACTGCTGTCCTTAGCGTGCCTTGTAATATGACGTCGGTTGTTTAAGACCGAAGGGGACGGTTTAGATTTAAGAAAATATATGTGCACAGATGTAGTCGCTTGCCAAACTAGACGCCAGTTTTAAGGCATTCTTAACCATGTTAGATATTTCTGCTCATCAAAATTTCTTCGAAAAGAATGGCCAGTTTCTCTCCATGCCAGTTAGTTTGGTGAACATCACACTTATGCAAGCTAGCTCTTGTAGCACTGCGTAGTCGCAGTCTTTAAGGATCACAACGAAAACGTTGCGAAATAGTTGGTTGCACTTTTTTCATTTTCGAGTGGCATAAAATCCAGTTGGGATGCTACGAAAAAGGTTCTCAACTTGTTGCGAAACTTATTGCGATTTCTTTCTAAACTGCAGGAGCGTTCACTTCCAAGGATTGTGGCAATAGTCAATGCACAAATAAAACAAGAAAAGAAATACACACTACTATAAGCGCTGAAATGTGCCTTCCTTATGTTATTCTTTCTTTCTGTGGTGTTTAAAACGAGTCGTTGTCATGTAGAATCAACTAGCCCAGTGTTACTGAATTCTGAATTGAACTTCAAATTAAAAAAAAAATTTAAAAATCATTCAAGAAGACACCATCTCCATTTCAGCTCTGAAGTATTACACCGACACGAAACTTTGCGGCTTTCACTACAGGAGTAATTGAGAAGTCGCAATATCAGCATACGTGTACCGATATAGCGAGAAGGGCTGGTCACCAAATTGGTTAACCTATTAGAAGTTCTTTCAACCGTGTCGATGAAGAGCAGGGTGGTATTTTTATTAGCCTAGTACAATGGTTCGAACCCAATGTTACTACAACTCAACGTCCTTGATTGAAGCTTAGCCCCTATGTGCTGCAGCGTGAAAAAAATACTAAGAATGAAAAGAAAGCCATTCCCACCAAAATGAAGCATCTTCTTGCACGTGCTACTGCCACCTATCATTCAACAGAACTATGTTGGGAAAGTGCGTCTTCTATTGAACAATGAACGCCAGTATTGCAATCTTGGCGTTGGTAACTAGGCGAATTGACTGGTTGTGCGCGCATCTTTCTTTGTTGATCGCAAGGTAGGCGATCAACTAAGCGCCTACCGATGTTTCATAACGCAAGATACGTCATGGAATTTCACATAATCTTGTGTTCATATGTTTGAGAGTTCACGTCGTCTGTAGTGTTTGCCTACAAAATTGTCTTTTCCCTCCTCCTATGTCTATGATGTGACAAAGCACCAGCATGTCATACATGCCTAAACTCGGCTGCTGGCCGCTAAAAACCACCTGTCGGGCCGCATGTGGGCCTTCGACTGGATGTTGTGGAGGCCTGCTCTCATGCATTCAAGACTAAAAATTGGGCAAAATTCATTCTCCTTCTTTAGCGCTCAGTTTGCTTTATTTTTATTTTTTTGCGGATTAGCGCACAATCATTTACGCCGTGCACTCTCGTTTCACTGACTCCGGGCTGGTTCGCATTCGTGTAACTCTTAATTAGCCAATTCTCTCTCGCAAGAACATCCACCAATATCGGATATTTGTCTTTTCTGAAGGAACGAAGAGCCTCGTTTGTATTAGAAAACAACATATTGTTGCAAAAGAGCCAGAGTTGTTTATTTATGTATGTTCTGTGGCATTCCTTATGTAAGAAATGATGCTAGCAGCTGTAAGCCTGTTGTAAGCAAGGTATCATGGAAATCATTTTGTTCAAAAGTAGTAGACTGACATAGCATTTCTTTATTGTTTACGCATAAGAACACATTGGTTTAGTAATACTCAAGTGTATATTTTTCTACCGATGATTGTCATACTTACACTAGCTCCATGCTTCCGTGTTTAATGAGACAGTTCGCAAACATATGCAGCAGTTGTATTTAAAATTATTCAGTAACAACAGGAACTGGTAATCAACACGCAACAAAACGTTTTACCTTTGGTGACATTTTGTAGGTGTTCGTCATGTGCAGACGACGCCCAGGTGAGCTCCTAGTAAAAATTTTCTGGTGAAAAAAAGGTCTCGATCGCACTTCATAAAAAAGCATAAATGAGTCTGTCAATACAACTTAAGGGTAAATAAAGTGTTATGTTACAGAGCGTCTATTTCGTATATGTAGCTGCTGATGCCACAAGAAACAAATTAATGAAACGCACGTTATTGATGTCATACGTTGTCAGTACGGTGTGGTACGTTATTGATGTGACATGTTACTGAGGTATCGGCCAGAAACATGTATTGGTTATAAGGTTTCCCATGCTGTAGGTCATTGTGTTGTGATAAGAAGTCACGTTGTTACACGCAATTATTGTGTCTAAATAGTGTCAAAACTGTCTAATTTCAGAATATTGTACACTTTTCATGACACATCAGCTTTGCTCAGCTATAGCCTTGCACAACGCCGGGAGTGTTTATTGCGTGCAAGTATTACATGTACTTTGAAACTTGAACAAAAAAGTCGCAGTTTCACCTGAACGGCGAAACATCAATTGCGATAGCAAATTTACTAGTACAGTATACGGAGTAATGATAGTAGTTTTATGGGCTGCATAAACTTGGACACATTCGCTTACAAACTGAATTAAGAAGCCTGGTGTCAGCGTGCTCAAGCAAACATGAATAGATCACACTCAATGACCGTAGACGAGCATAGTCAAAACGCTGGCGTGAACGCACGCGGCAGGAGCAGTGACCGAAGGTTCTTGCGGTCTATCGCTTCAAGGGAAACTGAGCGGCGAAAGCAAAGCGCATAAAAAGGTCAGAGCCGTGTGGAGATCGCTTTGAAGATACGGTGCGTGCGGCAACCTGCAGCCGGGCAAAGTACAAGTACGCAGTTTCTAGCAGAGTATCGAAGCCGCGCACCCTCCCTCCCGCGCTGTCTTCCCTCTTTCATCCTTTCACTCCCGCTCGCAAGATACGCATTGAGTGCCGCAGCTAAACGTCGCCTCCCCTCCTTCCCTCCCATTCCCCCACGGCCTTTCGCATGACCGGGGACGTCGTGCTTGCTCTCCGCCGTGCGGTCGCTCTCCGTGAAAGCGCGCGTCGCTCGCGCGCTTTCACTCGCACACTATAAAAACAGTTGCGCCCTTTGGGGCGCATTTTTGCCACAGAACGATAATCATCATCTGACTTGCGTGGCTTTCCTTTCTTTAACACCGTGCGCCCGGCACTTCTCGGTCACGAACGACAAGAGCGTTATCAGCGTGACAGCGTTCTCGACAGGAAAGTAGCAAGTGCAGAGTTTTCAAGATAGGAAACGCAAGCAAGACAGATGCAAAAATGCACCCCAAAGGGTGCAACTGTTCTTAGAGTGCACATGCAGCATACGGCGCGCGGCGACGAGTTTATTGCTTTTGGACTTTATACCGAACCTCACGGCGACGACGATGGCGATGGTAGGAATGCACTGGGAGTGTCGATATAAGCAATAAAATTTAGAAAAGAGCTCAACTTGAAGTTCGCTAATAGAACTCTACCTGGTGAGGACGTATTGGTGAGCTAGTTGGTCATTATCGGTTCAATGGCAGCTCATTTCTTGAGACATAATGAACATGAAATCACACAAACATGCGGTTTAATGCTCGTCTACATAGCTTTCAACAAGGGTGCTACCATTGAATCAGTAATCATACGTGTAGTTCCATAGCTGCTTATAGCCTGGTATTGCATGCACAAAAAATCACATAGCTTAATGACTTAAGCAGTATGACAGGGAGCGGCTCCTAATAGATCTTTTGATGGAGCACAGTTTTGTAATTACTGATCAATTTGCTACGTTAGACTACATGTTCGAGCAATAAATTTGTTGATCATCTCATAAGAATGTCCATAATAAAAAAGACATGATTGGTGTCAAGATTATAGGTTAGGTTATGTTGACATGCATACTGTAGTAGACTGCTTCATAGTGCTGTAATGTTGCCCTTGACTTAATTCGTTAAATGTTGGTCAGTAGCATATTTAGCATTCTGAATTCGATTTAAGTATTGCCGTTGATTCAAAATGACTGAACAGAAACTCTGCAATCTGTTGTACAATAATTTGGTGTGAATGTAGAAAAACAGAAACGCAAGTATTGTCTCTTCCAGCGGGCAAAATATACTTACGTGGAGAGGAAAACCACATGTCAATGAAGGAAGAAAATTTATAGTCTCGCATAGTTTCCACACATATGACAGCACATTTAAAACATCTTAATATATGTTTCAGTGACCATGCATCCCTATATACAGTTATAGCTAATTATATCTGTTGAAAGAACACGCGTTCCGCTGCAACTTTTTTACTATTTGAGTGCACCTGCTCGTCGAATTAGGGATTGTGGCATTTGCAATTTCCACTCTTCTGCTCAGAAAGAATAACATCAATCACGCAGTAGCCTTACAACAGAGATTTCTCCAACCCGCGTGTTATCGTGGTAGCCAATATGGTACGTAATCAAAGTGCTCTACTGCACAAGTAATATTCAGCCTTTTTACAGTGATTTTTCAGCACTTGTGTGGCATTACAAGTTAAAGTGATCACCACAGTTTGATATTTTTGAAGGTCAGAGATGTTTGGTGGGCCAAGAACAAATAATTTTGCTAAAAAGAGCCCACCAGCAGTTCTTTTTTATTAAGGAACACCACTCTTTTCTTCCTACGTCCGTTCAAGTAATGTCGACGGAAGTGATACCACAATCGGTAGTCGTCAACAAGTGAAAGGATCCATGTAGGATATCTCGTTACCTTGTATCCTCGTTAGCTTGCATCCTCGTATAGGTTTCTTATAAGCAGATTTTTCATGGAGCACTTGAGCAGTATGACAGAGCGCGGCTCCTAATATATCTGTTGACGGAGCACCTCAGGTCTATCTTTAGAGATCCTTTTATCAGAAGTCACCTGGAAACTAAGTCTTGAAATGTGTCAGAAGTATGTCAGTGCCTGCAGGGGTAGCAATATATTTCAATAAACTGCACACGGAACATGCTGTAAGTAAAATCTTGACTCGAACAATATGCTTTGTGCCGTGGTGAGCAAATTGCCTTCTGTACCCAGCACTAGAGACCGTAGAGAACGTTTTCATGGAATGAGCGCTTACATCTATGGGGTTGTCCTTCAATTAAACTGTGAAAAGACCTTCAAATATATGCGCGAAGCATGACATTTATTCCTGTCAAAGAAACCACTGCGCCTGGAATTTTTAATGCTTGTCGGTCTCTAAAGCATATTGAGGTCAAGTACTAATATTTGAAATGCTGACCCCTAAAGCAATCAGTTTGCGCTTGCTTTGTTGAGAGCGACGTAATAATTGCAGATGTGTTGAAATATGATAGGGATACAGATGAAGCGCCTCATATATTATGTGTCCCGAAGCACTTGGAAGTAAATAGGTAAATGCAACCAATGTTACATAAGCTGGTGGATTATGTGTACATGTTACATTTGTAATTATAGTATATTAGTACATATATCTGTTAAAAGAGTGCGAATGTGATTGTATGCTTAGAGCATCGGCCTGTCGTCCAAAAAGGCTTGAGTTCGATCCTGGTATCGCAAAAGTTTTTCTTTGTTTTAATATAACTGAAATGATACCAGAGAAGAAGGTACCTAATGAATGCTGAGTGTCCGTAATTACGTAAAAAAGCGATCTGGCGTTAAAGTCACGAAAAGTCATGAGCGTGGTCGTGATTACGGTTTGTATGTGTATAGCTATGAGTGCAGTTATTAGTGGAAGGGTTAAGACCATACGCTGTGTGTTTTTGGTTCAGGAGTTATCAGAAGAAACATGGTAGCTTCTCTTTATTGGAACTGTGCATCGCTAATAATTTTTCCATGTTCTCTTCCAGCAGAAAACCGTTTGTGAGGAGACTAGCAGCACAATTACTTTAAATGAATTCCTCCATCTAGCTGAGGAAATGATGTTTCGCACGCTGGTAAAGATTAGTGTTATAAAACTACTGAAATTCGGCGGAGAGGAGGCCCGCTAGTACTACACGTTTTGTTTCACAGATGTCCCTCTTTCAGACTCAACGTGGAGATCATGTTGGCTATGCTTTCACATGTCGGAAGGGCACAAATACTCACTACGGATTTTTCGCGGTGGGCACTCGGTGTAAGGTAAGAAATAGTGGTTTTATCCATGAGATAAATATTGGAATGTTGTTCATCGGTTGATGAGGGAAGGAGCGTTTCCACTACTTAGACAAACATCAATTTGTTCATCGCGCTACATAAATATTTCTAAGCCCTGATAGGGGCTTCACAATGTGCTAAAGCTATAGGATAAGTAAAAACAAATATTTTGCTTAAGTAGATACGGGGTACCTGCGCAAATGCACGAGAATATTTGAAACAACTGCAGTGTTGCCCGAATAGAGAAATAGGAGTGAGATATTGCATGTATACGGTGCTTTAGCTTCGTCATGCTATGCTACTCCCAAGATAACATCCTGAATGAATTGAGGAGCCTGCGCTACTCACTTGCGAAATCTAGATCCTTATGGAGGTGAAATTATTGCTAACGGCAGCGAAGACGTTACGGTCATCCTAACTTACGTGCATAAGATTCCATAATAGCTAGGCTTTAAATGCGTAAGCGTTTGCATGCTTGCCCAACGAGGAAACCGCTCCGTCCGTCAAGTAAGAGAAACGCTTTCAAGATAAGGCTTGGCGCTGCAAGCAAATTGTCCTTTGTGCTGCCTGTTGCTTTAACCTGAACTAAGCGACCAGAATACAACACTCGGCGCACTGTGTCCGCATCGCAGATCAATTTCAAGAAAAGACCTGCGCGTCTCGCTTCAACGCTAACTAAGCAGCGAGAACACAGCGCGCACGAAGCTATCAGCACATGGCAAAATGTCTCCCCCTCGTGGATCGCTTTCAAGATTGGGCCCGAGTGGCCGCGCCATACGCTTCCGCCACCGGAGTAGCGTTGATCACGGTTCATAATGGTTCGACACGCATGGATAATGGCCAATACGCGCTCAATCCGCACATCCGCTCCGCAAGCATGCGGGCTGGGACGGAAAGGTACGTCCACACTAGCGACAAAAACGCGCGCGACACGCCGCGCGCGGCGAGCGATGCTGTCGCGCGCGGCAAGATTCAAGAAAAGCTGCAGCAACGCGCGGCAAACGCTCGAATGGATGCGAGACCCATTTTTTGCGGCAGCCGCAAAACGAGCACCAATCAGAAGCGAGCTGCGCAGTTGTGGCGCCACCTGTCGCACAAGCAAAGAATCATAATGCAGGGGCTCTGAGATCGAACAGTGACGCGCACGCTGTAAAATCTCAGAGGCCATGTCCAGTCGAGGAGGCTGTTTTTGTTAAGCCTTCCCACACCGCCACCGAGACGTCGACGAAGAATTCGCCTCGCAATGGAGGCGTTTTTGGAAACCGTTCGCGGATATGCGTGCCTCTATGACAAATCGAACGTCGATTTTAAGGACAAGGAGCTGTGTGCCAACCGCTGGCACATGCGGGAATGCAGAGTGTGCGCCTGGCTCTCAGTGTTCCTGTACCGCCATACAGGGCGCACCCAAAACTTTCTCGTCCGCTTTCTGGCACGTCGACGTTGCACAAGTTAAAGAACAAATAAGCTTTATAGTGTTCACAGTCACCTGTAGCTCCACGTCCATATCCGACATGGCTGAGCGTGGCCGGCAGTGGCGCAAAGAAACACAGACACTTCCAATGGAACACGAAACCGGCAGAACGGAGAGCGCGTTGTCACGAGAAGTATCGAATGGAACAAGACAACACGGCACTCCACGCGCCGTTGCCGCGTGCCGCAAAATGCGAGTGTGGACTTGCCTGCGTGACTCGGCCGCGCGGGCGCTTGCCGCGTGCGGCGTGTCGCGCGCGTTTTAGCCGCTAGTGTGGACGTACCTGAAGCCTACCCGATCGTCTGGACGGGCAGACGCAACTTTGCCATCCGCATGCCTGCTCGTCTCTCATTGGCTGGTACGAGGCGGACGGCGTAGGACGTCATCACGGCAAACATGGCGCTTGCTCGAAGCGAAGCGAAGCGGTGACGCCAGGCCTAGGCTACAGCCGCGTCAGAAACAGTCTATTTTGCTCGTTCTTGTGATTCTTACTAGAGTTATCCAGCACCCACGAAGATAGTCGTTGAGAGAAGCAAGCCGGTGTACCCTCCCAGGCTTCACCAGTGCGGGCGATCGCCGACAGAATCAGACGGAGCGGAGGACGTGTGTTGTGCTTGCGCGAGCGTCGGAAGAAATATTTCAAGCCGTCGACTTCGTGATTTCTTGTGCCGTGCTTCGCGTGTGAATTGCAAACGAGAAGGCCATCACATGCCCGTGTATTCTGAGTATACAGCACATATTCAGGGCGTGGCGAAGTGAAAAGTGTCCGATCGGCGCACCCAGCGTACGCGACTTGTATGTGTTCTGTGTATGCAGTTTGTTGCCGCGAAGTGGTGAAGGCCAGTCCTTTACAACCTTTAGAAGTGATGACAAGATCAGTAGCGATAAGATTTGTTTCCTCGTTATCGCTGTCATTCCTCGTGTTCTATACTGCGTGAGCCGTTTTGCCGCCTGCGATGCGCCGTGGTGACCGCGACGTTCGAGCCGGTTCGACCTCTGTTGTTGCTGTTACGTAGTGTTCGCAAGCTACAAATCGGGATATATATATATATGTTTCGCAGTGGTACTAGGCGTAAAAGTGCTCGTTTTATGTGATGTGCGTATGCTAAGAAGTGAACTGTGCATAAGTGTTGCAGATCGCGTTTTCTTGCGTAGTACCCCGAGAGAGAAGCCCTATCACACCGACCTTTCTGCTTCGTACATGTGTCGTAGTTGCAAAAGTTGTTACGGCACTTTTTAAGATGCTTCTATCGGTTAGGGTAATTTAGGGAACATCATAATAGTTACATACGTCAAGTCATACTGTGCTGTCCTGAAATGTGGATGCGTCTGAGTACTAATGCTATGAATGCAAATTTCTATCAGCCTTGATTTGTATCATGTGGGCAGTGTTGTGAATATCAGGAATTTCTAGATTGCATGAAGTAAATAGCTTTATATTTTGTGATGCAAGTGGCTTGCATACCCAAGAATGCTAACTGCTTGGTTTTTGCTGGTGACTAAGCGGAGTCTGTGAAGAAACCAGTGCTATTGTAGATGAATATGGTATGAATGAGTACTGGATACTTCCTTATGATTAAGTACAAACTTACGTTCCCTGACAAAATACATTATACATGCAAAAATTAGGACTGAACACAGGTATGGTGATACATTCTGCTAGCAGCCAGCAGAATCGTATGCGAGAAATTTTCCCAGAGTTCTTCGTCACTGGATAGCTATGGTCACGTGAGTAATGCAGGCAGAATAAGCTAAACGAAAGTTTGCCGTTACTGCGTGCATCCACCCTATTTCGTTCTCTGATTCGTGTCACCTGTTTTGGCACAAGCCTTCAGTTTAATGCGAAAATTATTTATCACAGGGACCAGCATTATCTGACTAGGAAGTGCTATATTTTTTTATCCTGTTGTTTGTTCTGCCCACAGTCATTAGCAAATAATCTGTGTTAAACTGACTTGAGCCTGCAAAGTATGTCCATTAGGTGTTCTTCCGGTGCATTTTCATCTAGCTGTAAGCGTACTGCTATCTATTATTCGTGGATGTAGGATGTTGGACACTATGAGTGGCCATCTCGGTGATCTCTATGTTGCACAGGCCATGCTTCCACTCATTAACTGAACATTTTTCAGCTTCGCTGCCAGACTATGGAAAGAGGTGCCTCACCTTATCATTCTTAAGCATTTTCATGGCCACAGTGCATTGCGCCTGAGAGTTAAGCTGCTATCACAATAAAAAGGGTGCCTATTGGCTGTCATGAGAATATTCTAAACAGATATTTTACAATTATGTCAGCATTAGATATGTGATTGAAGACAGCCAATGAGGATGAATTGGTGGCAAAATGTTCCAAGTGACTCTGCCGGCAGAATATTTGCTCCATATGTTAGATTAGCCGCAATGTTTTGGTCAGGGTGCTGCATTTTTTTTGCACAAGTGTACTACCCAGGCAGATAAGATATTGGCAAACCATCAATTTTAGTCATACACATGGACACTTCTTTATTTTGTCATATTTTGGACATGGTAGCCAAGCCCAGCTATATATATGTGTATATATATATATATATATATATATATATATATATATATATATATATATTAGCAACATCAGCTTAACGTATGCACGCAGTTGAGTTGCTGCATGTGACAAAAGAAATCATTGCGAAACTAATAGTGTATAATCCAGTAAAAAAACTTATTCGTATTTACGTATTGATTGTGTAAATTGTGCTGTTCATTTTGTGCACACAGTAACACGTAAACACAAATTGTATGCGTACATTGCGTTTACATGCATGTGTGTGAATAAAACAGCACAACTCCTAATATCAAGACATGTCACTACAACTTGACCCTATGAAAGAAACTCTATATGGTACTCAGCTGGTCTTATTTATATATTATCACGTGATGTGGTTACATTTCTTACCTGTATGTAAATCAGTTTATGAACTGTATCTGCTGCATGTGAGAATGCATATTTTAGGCCAATGACAGTATCTGAGCCAGCAGCTTTTTATTTATCCTTTGCCATCACTTATTAGAGGGGTCTTGTTGATTACGCCGTTTAAACAACTCGTATAAAGTTCTGTGTTTAGTATACCAGCACTGAAATACTGAACACAGCTACACTACTTTGTACACTAGTGAGAGAATTCCACTGATCATCGTTCTGTCACATGTTGTTCTTCAATCATAAATGGTGACTGCATTTGGTGTCATGAGTTCTAGGCTCATTTTCCCTTGGGCCTTTCGATGAAGTGAAATCTATCAAACAGTGAATTTAGTGGAAAGCTACCACTGAACCAATAGCTCCAAGACCAATTCTTGCATGCTTTTATCCAATCAGATTATGTGCGGAAACTATGTATGATACATTACTTCAGCTACACCAATAATCACGCAGCTTAAGCTGCTACATATAGTTAAGTCATTGATATAGGCAGATGAAGATGTACTTATGCAACTGTCACTCATCACTTGAAATGGGAAGGACCCAAACCTTTGTGAGCTTATCGTATTGCAACCGTATGACAGCACAAGAGGGAAATAAGCTGTACAATAGTGCCACCATCTCAGCTGGCTTGTCATGATGCTCTTGCCTGTTGGTTTCTTGTTTATATTTAATAGCCTTTCTATGTTATGAATTCACAGCTTTCATAACAGTTACTGCACTAATGAAGGCACTGCACACGTGCCCCTACTGAAGGAGGTATCTGTACACGTAGAGCAGAGAGAATTTATGGGTAAGTAAAAATATACAGGTGTAAATTCGTCAAATAAAGTATTTTCACATTAGAAGATATTCCACCGGCAATCAATGCACATTCAGAACATGCATTAAGTGCCATGTGAGAAAAATGCAGACGTGTGGTGCCGAAAACCTGCTTGCCTTTTGAATATTGATGTGAAGAAAAATTCCAGTCTGTACTTTGGCCTTCTGTGTCGGAGGGTAGAATGTCAAAGTAGAAGTGAAAAACGGGTGTTGTATGCAGCAGTTCATTATATATATGCTACTCAAGTTGCACCAAACAGCTATCAACGTGCAAAGCAATGGAAAAGTGACCGTGTCAATGTCTGACGCATTAAAAATCTGTTGCACTGATCATTTTGAACTGTAAATGTGAAATGCATGCTGTATTCAGCTACAAATAGTGCATATATATATGCACCACAAAGAGCGGATGTGACAAAAAATTCTGTGCACCTGAGTGTTATATTGCTTGTAGTGCAGTGCTATGGTGCATTTCATAGTGTCTCAGTTCACTTAATACACTTTCGAATTTACAGATTGCTTCACATGTTTACAGCTAAAAACCACAGATGAAACCTCGGGAAACTACTTGCATTATGACTGAGAGGTCACAACACGAGTATTTGTGTAGTGTCCTTCCTGTTCAGTGATGTGGATTTTCACTATAAATGTAAAATGTCACACCAGCAAAGCCGAGCAATCACCCTTACATTTCAAACGAATTTTTGAATGCTAGGCAGTTATGCTGATAAGCACATTTTGCCAGCAAATCTGCACCACTTTAATTTAAGTGCGATGGAAAGGGATGTTTGTGCATAGCCAAGCTGTTCTGGTGTGCCTGCAGGAATACAGCAGTGCCTGGTGGCACCGTATAGTTCAGGCGTAATAGTGAACAACTAGTAAAAAAGTCGATTGATACTAAGCTGACCCATATGTAGGAGCATTATATTACCTAAGCCACACGCAAAGTTGCTTTCAGTGTACTGAAAAACCACAGTTTTCATTTGCCAAGTTATTTTACTGCACAAACACACAGCGCTACAATAAAGTCTGTACATACCCACCGGGGTGGCTCAGTCAGCTAAGGCGTTGCGCTGCTGAGCCCGAGGTCGCGGGATCGAATCCCGGCCCCGGCGGCCGCATTTCGATGGAGGCGAAATGCAAAAACGCCCGTGTGCTTGCGTTGTAGTGCACGTTAAAGAACCCCAGGTGGTCGAAATTATTCCGGAGCCCTCCACTACGGCGTGCCTCATAATCAGAACTGGTTTTGGCACGTAAAACCCCAGAAAGAAGAAAGAAGAAGAAGAAGAAGAATAAAGTCTGTACAATGGTGAGCAATGCAGCAAGCAATAACAGATTACTTGTGATGTGCGGATTTGAATACTACATGTGAATGCATACCCAATTCACCAGTATTGTTTTCTTCTGGAACGATTTTACGTTTGGTACAGAGGCTGAGCCACTGTGGCCTCCTGACTACATATTTCAGTGATCTCTTTCACGGTGCTCATGGGGGTACCATTCATTTGGCTACTTGAATAGTGAATAGATAGATAATGTAGCGCACCAATCTTGCACTTTTATGCAGAACACGTCGCGCATTATTCACAAAGCTGAACCAAAATAACTATTTGTTGGTTTGTTACGAAAATAAAAAATGGCAATAAATGTTTCCTCCCTTTTTGTGCGGGCCTGTCTTCCACCATATGAGTCTTCAATTCATTGTCATGTACATGTTAAAGCAGCTACTAATTAAGAAAGACAAAAACAAAACCAATTACTACGTCACATACCTTTTCACACGAGTGATCACTGAGCTCACTCCGAAGCTATGTCATTTAATAATCTTGGTTTGCTGTCAAATAAAATACAGGTACTGGCCAACTGTTTGTTATGGTATGCATTTTCTCATTTTCCTAAAATCTGGCTGTGCATCAGCTAACTAGGTTGTTGCTACATAAATACATAGACAACGCGTAGCCCATTCCCAACTCACTAAAATAACCTTAGTAGAGCTTACAATAGTTAACTTATCATGTACATCCTGTGTGAACTTATTTTTCACATATAGAGTGATCGAAATAGAACACGCATGTATGATGCTGACTGTATCAAACAGTCTCAAATCGATCATCTTTGTCTGCTGCCATGGCTGAGAGAGGTAGCATGCCTATCATGGTACTGCTTAATTTTTGTGCACTTTGGTAATGTGTTTTACATTGTGTAAATGCTGAATTAGTATAAGTGCAGTATAATAGGTAATGAAAAGGCGGATGAGTTAGCCCGCAAAGCACATGATTACATAAAATTTATAAAGTGTTTTTCACTAAAAGTGATGCTTCAGCTTTGGCGAGCCGATATGTACTCAATGAGCGGCATAGAAGGTAGTCTTCAACTTGAGGTAATTGAAAGTTTTTGTTCTGCATCAACACAGAACTCCAATCAAGGCTGCCACAATGTCTACCACGGCATCTGGAGACCCTGTTTCACCGGCTTCAACTGACTGTTGCATACATGAACTATCTTCTTTTTGCAATGGCCAGTCCACAAACCCATGTTGTGCCAACTACATGTGGCGCCGTGCAATCTCTAGAGCACATCTAGCTTGAGTGCCAAGCTTAAGGAGACGAGCGACATCGATGTAAAATGAACATGGAAAAGCTCGACAAAGGCCCCCTGACATTGACATGGGTGTTGGGTTCCTGGCCTTGCCCATCAAAACAGCACTAAGGCCTCGACTTATTGCTTTAATGTATTGAGGTTTGCTGTCTAAACTAAGACTCACGCTCATCGTCTCATCAGGACTGTGATCTTATTTTCTTTTGCATTGGCCGTCTACCTTCATTACCTCGAACACTTACTCTACTGCTGATAACATGACACGAGCTGCATGTTTTTTTTTTTCGTTTTTCTTCTGCTTACCCTTTTCTAGGGCCTTACTTCTCCTTCGTCCCATTCACTGCAGAGTAGCATGTATGCGAAAATATGCTTGCTGAACACAATGAATTTTCAATAAAGAGCTTTCTCTCTAAGTAGTAAAGGGGCAACAAATTGGCCACCCAGGCTGATAAGAAAGAATGTAATTATTTGATTTCACTCGAAATAAGTTGTCTTATCAGCAATATAAATTATTATTAGCTTTCAAATAAATAGTCTGCTTGAAAACATCTCATGAGTAATGTGTCTGCGAAAGGTGACCACTATACGTACAGTCTGTTTCACACTTAGGGGAAAACTCGGAGCGCCTGTTTTCCCCTAAGTGTGAAACAGACTGTACATATTGCTTTTATGCCTGTCCTAATGAATTGTACACCTGCTGCTTAACCTTCAATTCCTTGCTGCGTCAAGTTAAGCACTTATGCACAACCTTTTTACACACTGCGAGAACTTCATCCATGACTGAGCCAATCTAAGGTTTTATTTTGTTTGGAAAGCTTACAAGCAGCAAGTATTTAATTTCTGAGAGACACGTTTTATGCCGTGCTTCGTCCTTGGTGGTTTTATATATGCAAAAAAAGAAATGAAAAGGCACTTCATGAATCCAAGTGCTTTTTAAGCACTCCTAAAATTGGCAGAGTGAAAAAAAGCATGAACAAGCAAATGCAAGCATTTCCTTGCACAGTCGTAATACTGTATGACGAAACTGATTCTTTATTGGGCGAACCTGTGCCCACAAAAGCAAGTTACACTGGAAGCACAACGATAGCGGCGAACACAGTCGGCGATCGTCGAAAATCTGATCAGCGGCGAAACGCGTCGGCTTTTATGCATGAGCCATCGAAGGTTCCAGATTATTCCCTGGCGACCACTAGTCTCCCAGGAAGTTCTAGACAATTCGCGTCGGTCATACAATCAGATTACGTAAGCGTCGGTGACAACAGACAACGGATAGAAGCATCGATAACGTTCGAGAAACTACCGAAACATGCAGGCGTGTCCTGCGCTTAGCGATAAGGTTTAACATTTCTTAGTCGGTGAAAAGCGGTCAACGGTGAAAGATAAACATGCACACGTGTCAATATCAGCAAGGTGTAATCGGAGCCTCACACGCGTGGTGAATAGTAAAGAGGGGTGTCGTGTCGACTACGCAGCTGTATTGCGCAAGAGTTGTGCGTGTGTTCTGTTTTCTTGCAAACTGTCACTAACACTACAGAAACAGCGCCATCGCACCGAACACGGGGATTTTGGTCGAATCGCTCGGCGATACTATCGCTTTCGCGTAACGTAGAACGCGGCACGTTGGATGATTCGAGAGGTTTTGCTCAACCAGCCAAGGCAGCGCGCAATGACAGTGATCGTCCGAGGATACGTGCCATGTTGCGACATGATGTGATTGCAATACATTTTTAAAAGGTGGCGCAGATAAGATGACTGTGCGGTGTTTCGAACAAGGATGACGGCGCCAATTGCAACACATGCGGCTACAGAACAGAATGTGACAGCCTAGAGTCGCATTTTCGCTGTGACGCGGAAACTTCAAGTCGCATCTGCAAAAATATGACAGCGTCGTCTGCTGTCAAAGGTAGTTGCCAACCTTGAACATTTTGCTCCGCCGAATGGTTGCCAGCTGTCAACAAATCGCGTCGTCCAATCGGAGTGCGCGTGCAATCCGCTCGTGCGGATGCAGCGTACGACGAATTTTTCGACACGATCCGCCTTTTGGCCTTCCGCCCTGGTCCACAAGAGGGCGGAGGCGTGCGGAGCGGATGTGCGGATTGAACGCGTATGGGCCATAAGGCGCCAAAGAGCGATAATGGCTATGGTGATCCGCAACATCATCAATGGACATAAAGCCGCCGCCTGCAGTACTTTGCATGCGCCATCAATTTACCTTGGGGCGCCGTCCGCAGCAGATCGTGTCGCCGCAGCGCTGTCATTTATACTTGTCGGATGAAGTTTCACAACATTGATAATGACGCCGAGCTGCGTGGAGACGAGCAAATTGCACAATGCTGGGCACAATGCAGTACTTGACACAATGCTTTTTCGGCGTGAAATTTTATCCCCCCCCCCCGGCAAAAAAAAATACCCGCCCTATTGTAGTAAGTTTAAAGCGCCAATGAAGACGAGAAGACAAGAAACACAGACAGGCGCTTACTTCCAACTCAGTTTAATGCGGAAAACCGCAGTTTCTATACATGTTTCTAGAAAATGTTTTGCGCTTTAAACTTATTAGACTATGAAATACCAGCCAACCCAAACTGCCACCACCCTTTAGGCATGATTCCAACGCCGTTTTAGCGGCTTTATGGAAATCATTGCTGTGGCTCATTGGTTCGCAATTGGAACGCCATAAACTAAAAATCACATTCTGTTAAACTTTGCAACGTCTCTTGCACTGCATGGGTCTATTCGCGACGCATACGATGCAATGAGAAACAGCATTATGTTCTAAAAGAAGCGTCTATTTACGTAAACACTGATTTCGGCGACGCCATGAAGGAATTTTGCCTAGAAGGGTACTTATAGTTAGCCATCTCGCATTGTAGCTTAAAGCATTTTTCAGTGACACTCTAAAGTGTGTATCAGCTGGGCTGGTCTAGTGGACACACAGAAATAATCTTGAAATTTTCTACGAAGTTCCAAGCAAGGTATTCTTAGGCATGAAAAGTTAACAATTGCCCGAAAAATATCACAAAAGCTGGCAGCCCGTACGAAGCAGGTGGCAAAAAGAGGGCACTTTGCACGGACTTTGTAATGGAGGCCCTTCCAACATGTCAGGAACATTCGCTGCAGAGGAAATGGGTTTTAAAGGCGCATGAGAAATGGTGTGCGCCATGATGGCGCACAGCCCGGTTTCCAACGACATAGCGCAGCGGACTAAGCATGCCCTAGAACGGTTCAATTGCAAGCTGCCAACAATTGTCAAATCAGGGTTTGTGGTTAGTGTAACTACCAAGTGGCCAACAAGGAGTATCGCAAATGGTGGTTAGTTTTAGAGAAACCTCTACTACGCCTTTCATGGTTCCTGGGGACACTGCCGGTCTTTGGCAAGGTGGACACGAATGTGCATTTTGTATCAGCGAGTGTGAATAGCTCACTGGTTGTTGTGGACCTTCAAGGGTCCAGAACAACCAGTGAACAACCAATGATGAAACAAACGGATACGAATAAAGGAATGATTTAGGTTAAGACAATGAGCTTGAAGTGATTCTTCTCGACAATAGTTCAAGAAACCTGACAGGTGTTCATCGTGTTGGCCCGCATAGATATTATTGCTGAGTGCTTCGTTTTCCTTTCGCGTCAAATAAAAACCGAGCACATCGTGCGCACATTTTGGTGTCTCTTTCTTGTCGCTGCGTATTAAGGTAGCACACAAAGTGAAGAAATATACGTGCACGCACTCAGTACCCCGGCCTTTCGAAAGAACAAACGAAGCATGCTGTCAAAAGAAGTTCTTAGAACCCCATTGACGCCAATGAAGGCTCAGAGGTTGGCGTCGCACAACGATTAATTAGGAATATCGGCTTAGTTCCTGCAGTGACGATGAAAATCGTGCACTGTCCTTGACAGTAGCACGCTTCCCGACCATGCGGCTAGCGCGCGCAGCCGTTGCAGTCGACGCGGTTCAAGATAACGCACCTCGACCGTCTGCGCCTGCACGAGCTGCTGCCGGCACCCGACTCCAGCGCTCGCCGCATCGCGATGCAATGCACTCTGACATTTCCCCTAAGTGTGAAACAGACTGTACATATGCTTTCCTGGCGAGAGTAACGCAAACGGAAAGCCGTCTATGGTGACGACGGAGGCCTCGTCATCTTGGACGTCGAGAGCGTCTCTTGGCACTTCGAGTCGTATTCTGTAGGGTCAGAATTAACACGACTTCTTGGAAATGTCTCGAATCTCCTGCTTCTCCATGAATAAGGCCATGATCTCCAACAGTGTTTTCACTGTCGGGCAAAATCACGTCATTGGATAGAAAATACCGTAGGAAAACTGAAGACGGAAGTGAGCATGTCTCCGTCAGATCACTTCCTCCGATTTAGAGGATTGCTAATACTAACAGGCTCAGCTCTCGGAGCTGCACACGTTAGTTGCTTAGGAGCTGCGCCCGTTTTGGACTCCAACTAAAGGTCCAGGGTTTGTAGATTTTTAGAAAATCGCGGTCACGCCAACGCCGAAAACTACGCCGGATTTTCCGCCTCATGAGCCATTGAATTCTTTCGCAATATTAAAATGGCAGGTCTACCGTAAAGAGTATATTGGCCGCCGGATGGAGTGAACCAACTGCGAAGCACGACATTGCGTTTAAGCGCCATCTTCTCAAGGATTCTGGACTTGTAGCAGATGTGAAGAAGACGGCGTGAACGATCGTTAAGTGCTCGCCCCCCCCCCAAAAAAAATATATTCGCGCTTTTAATTGCCTATTTTAATGTTCTTCCGCCAGTTACTAGATGAGCAGAAAGTTGTGATATATAGACAGATTATTATTGAAAAAATAAGGCTGGTGTCTCTCTTCTCGCGTTTTTATCGATTTATAGAGTGGCACCAAAGGCGCCCAACATTCTCACTTCATGTAATAATCTTTTTAGTCCAAGAACAATAAACATCTTGATACTCATACTCACAATTCTCTGGAGCTGTTCGATACTGAGGCTTTCGATATCGTTTACAGAATGTATAGTCCGTGTTTTTCAGCATCTCGTCGAAGGAGAAACATATGTAAATGGTACGTTCGTACAAGAGAACAGTGACAAAGTCCTTTGCAAGCAAAGCCAACTTCCCCCAGCCTGTCAATACATCAAGTTCTGAAAGTTCATCAACGTGGAAGATCCAATGCTGCAAATCGCTCCTGCGAATAAACGCCTAGAACTGTCGGTAGTTTTATCCCTGAACAATATATCTAGACGTTCCGGGGTTAACTCTTCCTCAATTTACTGTACTGCTGCAGGTCTGCTTAAACCAACGGAATAGACCATAGATTTAATGAAACCGGCGGAAACCAGTGATGAGGACAGTATTGAAACGCCTGCAAACTGTAAATCATTTTGTGCAAAGCCTCGTTCTTGGACGTAAATACATGAGTAGTCACAGCTTTTTTTGTAATGTTTTAATGATACTTCTTTTTTATATGGAGCGTATTTTACTACCAACACAATCACACATCGCTGACTAAAGCTAATAAGGATCGAGAACATCTGGAGAATAGAAGATGGCTAACGTTGAAGTTTCTTTTGCAAGAATATAACGTACTATATGAAGTGCCACTATGTGGACATAAAGGCATGCGGCAGTAAAGCAGCACACTTTGAAAGCCAACAGGTTACATTGTGCTAAATTGCTGTATTATTTCGAAAACGAGGTTTCGTCTTTGCAGGCGCTATATACTGGGTGTTTCAGCGAACACTTTCAAAAACTTTTAAACGTTGCCTGTGGCAGATAGCACAATTCTTTATGAGCTGGTCTACTCGAAGAGGCGGAGATACATGGACAAAAAATTCAAATGCATAAACGAATAATTAACAAAAATTCACTAAGTATGTTTTTAACTAACCCTGTGGCCCATATTGCAATTTACAAATCATAGCCGTGGAGCTTCCAAGGAACGAATTCTCGGGATGACACCAGTTACGAGATATTAATTGTCGGACTTTGCGGATAAATGCAGCGGCGTTCCAGTTACTGTTGTGCTTCAATGCATAAAACGTCGTCGTGTTAAGAAAGTAACTGGAACGTTAATGTATTTCTCTGCAAATTTCGGGATTATTACATCGAAACTAGTGCCCTCCTGAGAAATTCCAAGTGGATCCGCCTTGCGAACTGCACGGTAGAATTTGTAAAGTGCAATATGGGCCGGGCCATAAGGTAGTTAGTTTAAAACTGAATTAGTGAATTCTCATAATTAGTCCAAGATGCATTTCAGTTTTATGTGCGAGTAATGTCCGCCTCTTCAAGTAGATCAGCTCATAAGCAAGAATTGTGCTATCTGAGACAGGGAACCTTTAAATACTTTGAAAGTGTTCGCTGAAACACCCTATATATAAAAAGGGATATGTGAACCCGCTATCTCAGTACGTAGACAATGTCAGAATTGACTAGAATGGTTTCGGAAAGGATAGGAAGGAAGATCTTGCAAGAATCAATATAATGCATTACCCTACGCAGAGGAAGGGCAGGTAAGCGTCCCACCTCTAAAGCGGCAGAAGATTCTGAAAAAATAAAAGATTATAAAGTGCATTTTTTTTCTTTTTTGTATATAGCGGATGTTTCACCTGACTTGGAAAAACTTTAAAAATATGCAAATGCTACGTAGCTGAACAGAACCAAGATAATTTAGTTTGCCGTCGCTGGGCGATACTCAGATAAATTTTTTTACATCCCGCAAAATTTCATAATTTCTCCTAATATTCAACTTCTCAATAATATAATTACAGGCAAAATGTCAACGAGAAAAGTGTTGAGGAACATCACAAACACACGATACAGATTTATGTTGCTCAATACGTGCTACATAAGTGTGTTTCTGGGCGTGAACGATGCCCGCGAATACACTGAAAGTGTCTCGAGTGGACAGTGGCGCGGCAATTTTGTGTGTATTTGCGGGCGTCTTTCAAGCTCGGAAAAACACCTTTATGTAGCACGTATTGAGCAACAGAAAGCTGCATCGGGCGCTTTTCATGATGCTCAGCAATTTTCTTGTTGACACACTTAATCTAATTAAAATATTGAGAACTTGAATATTCATTTAAGACTAATCATCTAATTAGGTGGACTGCAAAAATAATCTGAGTATCTCCAACAGACGGCAAAAAAGATTACCTTGTTTCTGTTCAGCTACGTGGCATTTGCAAATGTTAAAAGTTTGACTTAAGTGAAACACCCTGTATGCACATACAGCTGTGCA
Source organism: Dermacentor silvarum (assembly GCF_013339745.2). Taxonomy (NCBI): domain Eukaryota; kingdom Metazoa; phylum Arthropoda; class Arachnida; order Ixodida; family Ixodidae; genus Dermacentor; species Dermacentor silvarum. The sequence goes on from NC_051157.2 coordinate 166,063,253, forward strand.
ACAGCAATGATGAATTCTACAACCAGACATAACACTAACAAGATAACGGAAACACATGCCCTCTATAGCAACAAAAGACAAAGACGACGAGAATATATTACAAATAGTACAGGTCGTACTAAGTTACACAAACCCTACGGAACTTTAACGACGGCGAGGGGCATTATATCTGTGTCATCCAAGAAGCGTTGAAGTTAGAAAAAAATATTGCATTTTCTATCATATACCTAGAAGTGCTAACGTTAACGAACTCAGTGACGTTTCCGGGGAGCGTATTTCTATTTGCGCCCCCGTACAGCGCTCGACCGCTGGCGCCACGCTGCGCCGCTCGCGCGTACCGCGTTTCTAGGTGGTTGCTTTCACAGAGGGCGCTCGAACGCAATCATATTGTTCGCATGCTTGCTAACTTTGCAAGTGTGGCTGTATGGCTGAGTGGTTACGGCGCTCGCTTCGGGATACCGCGTACGCGGGTTCGATTTCCGCCCTACTGACTCATGTTGTTTTTTTTTTTTAATTCTATCACGCTTTTTCTTGTTTTCCTGTCTGTTTGCCAGCGCGGTCGTTTGAACCCCGGCCTTGGTGCCGGGCGCCGACGCGAAGCGGCGGTCGTTGGGGTGTTGCGGAGCGCAGCGTATCAACACCCCAAATAAAAAAATACTGCTCCAGTCAGGTAGACTGCTCCCTCCCTTATAGTGAGATTATATTTGGATCATCAAAACAGTGATGCGTTTATTTAGGAATACCACCGATCCCTTAACAGCAGGCTAGTCAGCCCCAACCCAGCGTGTTCTCCGTCAACGCCTCCTCCGTTCCAACGGCGGCGGCTAGAAACATGGTACGCGCGAGCGGCGCAGCGCGGCGCCAGCGGTCGAGCGCTGTACGGGGGCTGAAATAGAAATACGCTTCCGGGGATGCGCAGGTCGCAGTGTGCGCGGTGCCACATGTCGAAATGAAGGGCTGTTAAATTGAAAGGGAGAACGTAAATCCCAAGGTTTGGATGCTAGCTAAACAATGAACTTCACAATCACTGATATCAACCGGAAGTGCACCGAGCAGGCCGCGAACTCGTTTTTGTACGTGACGAGATACCTTTTGGCGAGAAGGTAGCCCCACCAGTGGGGCGTCGATTCTCGGCATCGATTCTCGGCATCGGCAGTGGCTTTTTTTTAGGTGGGCCGCCGGCGCTCAGGCAGGTAGATTAAGTATTCAGTGTACCGACGCACCAGGAAGGAGTAGAATGAGACCACAAGCAGTTAGGAAAAGACTACAAAGGATACCACCCGTTATTGGAACGTTGTATGGGACGTGTAGGACAGGTTTACTGCTTCAAGGAAAGGCTGAGGTGTATAGGAATGAGAATTAGGCGAATTATTTAGTCGTAAAACCTAAAACAGACATGCAAGGAGCACTTATGGAATAGCTGCACATCTGAAAAAAGAAACTGTCAACCCTTCCACTGGGGTGGAGATGGAAGACCAGCGAAGATGTACTATGGTGGGAATTGCGCATTTTCAATTATAACTATAACTATAATATAACTATAAAGAAGTGATGGTCTAATTGGTTATTTGAACCATTAAAGAATGATAAATATATATGATTTGGTGGTTTTCATTTATTTAGTACCCACAGAGACCATGGCCTTGTGGTCGCTGCGGTGCACCGCCATAGGGTGTACGGCAAAGGTTGGCACGTTCTTCATAAACACGTCACCAAACACGTCGGTGCAAACGCGGGCAAAACGCCGCCGCCGTGGACAACAGTTGTGCGCGTTGTTTGTGTGACCGCACACAACCACTCTCAAAACGCTGGCTGCGTGCGGAACGGCTAAACGCCGTTGTAGACACTGTTAAGGCCCGACCACATTCGGCGTTTTCCCGGCGTTTCCTGGCGTTTCGTCACGCGGCGTCGCTCAGCGTCGACGCTGAGGTAGGCGCCAAGCCGAAACGTCGTGCTCAAGGCACACCAGAGATCTCGGCGCCGGTACAGTGACTAGAATATACTTACTAGTGTGCCGACCGCGGGCTTTCCGGTGACACGGAGAATGATGCGTTCCGCCGGCGGCCACCAGACGGCGATAGCCGTAAGGACCGTGCTATGCCGAGCAGCGTCTCTAGCCAACGCGCGCGTGTGCGACAGACGCCGATGGGCTGTCCTAAAGTCCCTAAATTTTGTTCTTCTTTAAGAAAGCAAAAAATATATATAGGGACTTTAGGCTGTCCCAGCCCGTTTCGCTCCGCGGAACGTTGGTTTAGGTGCAAAGCGTAATCGAACGAATATGATTTTGTTGCACTTACAAACGATCGTACGCATAGTTATCAATTATAACGCTACACGATACCGGGTGTTTCTGCGAAAAATACCAATAAATGAATATACGTGGTTTCCGAAGAAGTGTAAGCTTTTTTCTACAGTAAACTATTATACGCGACACATGTCCACAAATGCTAAAATCATACCAATTTGTATCTAATTACCACAACTTAAATTATTACCATAAATGACGGTAATTAAACAGGGCACATTTTCATGGGCGACACACCGTCGACTAATTTTGAACGAGCGCTCAATGTAGCAATTATTAAAGTGTTTCTCACAAGCGACAGCCGCCAGAGTTAGCGTTGGATCTGCCCTCTTAGATTCTTCTCCCACTCGGCTAAACGTTCTTGGTCAGCACGCGCGCTGAATGAGAATTGCTCGTTGTTTGAGCGGTATCCAGTCGTACAATATGGGACAAAACAGGTGCTGTCTTTACGCCTCGTTTTCTGCGACGACATCGCGGTTCCATCGTGAACAGACACAAGTGCGAACCACGAGCACAAAAAAGAAACCCAGCAATGACATGCGGAGGCACCACACGCTACTTGCTTGAAAGCAACAACGCGCCGCAACCGACTACGCTTACTAACGCGCATCCGAAGTGCATCCGAAGCGCAAGCGACGCGTGATGCGCCGCTCGGTGAGCACGGTCCCAAAGAGTGTCGCCGTGTGGCGGCCTCCGGCGGAAGGCATCACCGGCGGTACAGTGGCTAGAATGGGCCATTCTAGCCACTATACCGGCGGTGCCAGCGTCTCCCATTGGAACCGCCGGGCGGTCGGCACACTTTTCTCGCGGACAACTTTCTGTGGCAGTGAAGGGAAAGCTACGGGCGCGTGGCTGCTGCACATGTGTTACCGCGCCAAGTAGACCGGCAGCGTTTGACAGTGCTTTTGGTTGCTCGGAGCAGACGCTGAATCGACGCAGCTTCTACGTGCGACGGTTTCGCGTTTGCCCAGACGCGGAAGGGGCAAGCCGCAAAATAAGTAAACTTTTACATTCAGTGGTGTGTTCTGTCTTATCTAACTGTTGCTAATAAGCTCTTTATGTTTTCTCTTCCCCAGCCTAACCAGCGTGGATTAAAACGCGGGACTCTTTTTAGAAGCGCTCTCACTTGGGCGCACTTTGCCTCCGTAGCTTTCCCTTCATTGCCACAGAAAGTTGTCCGCGAGTATAGTAAGTATATTCTAGGCACTGTAGCGCCGGCGCCGCCGCCGGAAGCGGCTCGATGAGCGCCGACGTGGCGCCGACCAACCAGCGCGTGGCCGCGGCCGCGCTGCTGGCAGCTTTTGCAACAGACTTCCGCAGCAACCAATTCGTGTGCGTTCCACCATGTGGCGCCAGTGTCTCGTCGGCGAGGTGGCGCCGTCTCAGAAAGCAGCCGCTCATACCTTCGAGCGTGCTGCCGTGAATGTTTTTGTGTGTGTGTGCGCGAGTGTGTGCCGCAGAACAATAAATAGGGCTTAAAAACCTTAATCGGGAACATTTCTCATAGTTCACTTGAATGACATTGCACACTGCTTCTGGTTAAACCTGTCTGGTCACATTGTGCGACGCTAGACTGGCGCTGTTTGCGTGAGTCTCATGTGGCTGGGTGACCTCTCCGGCGCCGTTGATGCAACGACGCCGATAGACGCAACGGCAGGGGACGCCGGTGAAAACGCTGAATGTGGGCCGGGCTTTAGGGGAGAGGCGGGCGAGAGCCCAGAGAGAGTCGGCGGCACAGGTGGCTGAGGCCGGCAGGGCTGCGCGCGCAGTGGATAAAACTACTACCCTTACTCCGTATAGCTATCTACTAAGTTGCTATCGCAATTGATGCTTCGCTTTTCGGGTGAAAGTGCGACATTTTGGTCTACAGCCGGACGGGACCATCGAAGAGTCCGCTCTTAACAGTCATGTAAAAAAAAGACGTGTTTGGGAATAGTTTACAAGGGCGGAAGCTTGCGTGATTTGGCAATAGTTCATGGCGGTGTCCTGCGCCGTGCACAAGTTGATTTATGCAAAAAAAAATACTGCAGAGAAATAGTTCAGTAGTTCAGCGGGAGTTGTTTAATTGATCCCACTGACATGTGGAAAAATGTGTGTTGCGCAGACTGGCAGATGTCTCAAGCACAGTCTGTGTGATTGCCGAAATATTGCTCATAATTCAGTGCACGGCACAGATACGAGTTAACACATGAAATAATACAAGCAAAAGCATTGTGGCTGTGGCATACCCGCCGTGGTTGCTCAGTGGCTATGGTGTTGGGCTGCTGAGCACGAGGTCGCGGGATCACATCCTGGCCACGGCGGCCGCATTTCGATGGGGGCGAAATGCGAAAACACCCGTGTACTTAGATTTAGGTGCACGTTAAAGAACCCCAGGTGGTCTAAATTTCCGGAGTCCCCCACTACGGCGTGCCTCATGATCAGAACTGGTTTTTGGCACGTAAAACCCCATAATTTAATTTAATTGTGGCTGTGGCATAACCACCTCTTCTATCGCACTATCATGGTTTGAGCGTGATTACCTGGCCGGGTTGTGGGATTATCGCGGGCACGTGCTGTGAATGATTTGACTCGTCTCCGTTATCAATGGTTTAGTTTTGCTTGACACCAGTGTATATATCTTGCCCTTTTTAAAAATAAAAATAAGTTGCAAGTGAGCGCTCATTATCCTCTGCACTATTTTTTTCCAACGCCATACATACTCCGGGCAACACATCCACATGGGAAAACTTTACCTGTGTACAGGTAGTGTTCGCAGAGATCAAAACAGAATTGGTTGACTGTCTTAGGAATGATAAGAATCACTTCAGAATGTCGACCAAGTAATATTACCGCCAGATGCGAATGCGCACATCAAATATTCGGAAAGATTTATTGATTGCAGCAGTTATTTAGTGATTGATTTCTGCAGAACCTTGTGGTAGTTAACAGGGAAAATAAATATCATAGACAGGTAACCTCGAAATGAGTAAATAGGCAATAAAACATGGTCTACTCCTTAGCCTTAGAACCGGTTTAGGAATGACTATACTAAATGACGATAGATTAACAAGGAAAAGAAAGCCCGGGAAGCGATCATAAGTCTGTAACCTTAAACTTTCAGAAGAGACACCGACGCAAGACAGGGTGCGATAGCAGCAGATCACCTAAAGCCAAATAAAAGCAAGTAGCATAAACAGCAAAAAGAGGCGAGAAATAAAATCGAGGATTTACCTTCCGAATTCTGCGATTACAAGTTACTCGTAGAAGTCATGCAGCAGGAGAAAAGACATACACAGACAACCAATCGTTAGAGTGGATAGAGAAAACCACGCAAGTAGTTGAACAAGGAAATAAAGCAAGCGATCCCTTTTGCGGCACCCAATACGCAGTGTCTGGGGCCATGCCGGAATATAGGCTCAGTGTCACAATGGATGGTGAGGCAGTCGACTGGTGCGGCGTACCGGAAGGCGTTGGGTGCTGGAGCGAAAAGCAGCTCTAGAGGGAGAAAGACTCGATGCCTGCCTACCGCCTAGATTTTTACCTTAGGAAAGCGACAGAGAGCACTTCTGCGTAACAAAAAAAAAATAATAAATACCCTTAAAGTGCCAGGATTTGATCCTCGGAACTGAAGGTCACAAGCCCAGTACTTTACCACTACGCCAAGCCGAATCTTTTTTTTTTATTGCATAGGAGTACAAGTATGAGTAACGTCATGTGAAAATTATTTACGTTACATTTCGACACACACGAAAAACAAACGCACACATGCTACGTCGTACAATGAAATTTTGAAAATCGGGCAAAGGCAGACAAGCATCCAGATGCGAAATCCACTCAGTAACGCTACGCAGGATGCCTAACACACGCACAATGCAATAATACGACACGCCGGAGGATGTTAACATTCGAGTGAAATTACCATATCAACATCCACACGCAGTTTTCCTTGGTGCTTACAGGTCGCCCACAAGGGCGATAGTGCACTTTCTCCTTGCAAATGAAGCTTATGTTTTAACAGAATGAAAAAGAATGTTGTCCCAATCGATTGTTAAGCCGTCAAGTGCAACAACACTGATTGTAATGAAGGAAAGAACACAGTAATCTGCGACCTTAGGGTAAACGGTTACACAACGAAAGTTATTCAACGCGTCTTATCGGCGCTCACCGCTTCTTTTGCAGACGTTGTAGAAAAAAAATTGTTTATTTAAAACATTGACGCTAAATCAGAACTATAGCATGATTTTTCGTCGTCAGGCTAGTTTATTCCGAGCCTAGATTGGCGGATCACGTGTAGATGGACTCAATCGGTAGGCTAAGCCTAACCTTCAGTGGAAGAAAACGATCGTGGCGCGGGCGCCTGGCGAATACTAAAGTGTGCGTATTTGGGCTTCAGAAGGTTTCTACTAGTGTTGTTTAGTACACCAATCAAGTGGAAGAGCAGGAATCACTGCAGTATTGTTATCGGTTTGATAATATTAGTCACCGGCAGGCTTATTGGCTCCGTTCGAGAGCTCTAGAACGCCATCTTTGGGAGGCCGCCCCAAGCTTGTGCGGCCTCCCAAATATTCATAAAACAGTAATTCCTCTACGGCCCATAGCAGATTTTACGTGTTCCCCCTACGAGCCCTATCAACCTATCTTCCTAGGATAATCTCTCATCTCACTGGTAAAACGGGAACCTACATTCGCTACTGAGTACTATTCATGGAATTGGCGTCCCATGCGAGTCCTAATGAAAATGACTGCATGGTGTCGTTTGATGTGATTTCGTTGTTAACTGGCATGCCTGAGCCACTCGTGCTTTTTGTTACACGTTGTGCACTCAAACGTGACCCCACACTGAAAGACCGCACTCGCCTTTCTATTAATCACATCTGGCCATTATTTGAATTCTGCCTTTAAAGCACTTACGTCTCACTGAAGCAGTGCTACAGACTAATGAAACTGTTTTGGGTGCCGTAATCTCGGTCACAGTCACCGCAATCGGCATGGAGGTCATTAACAAGCGGGCGCTTTCAACTTTCAACCCACCCCACTCCCGCCAAAAATGTTTGTGCACTATGTGGACGATTTTTCTTGCGTGGGGAAGTCATCCGAGGTGGAAAATTTCCTCGCGCACTTCAACTCCATAGAAACGGCAATACAGCTTGCAGTGGAACGTGAAAATTCTGGTTCTTCTTCTTTCTTAGATGTCCTCGGGAAAAGAGAGCGACCTGTGGCAGAAGGCATCGTCATCCGCACACGCGCACAAGACGACTACTGCACATGCCTCAGCTCAAGAGCGCAAGTTATAAATACCAGAGCACTTTGCAATAAAAGCATTCCTTGTTCCCTCATGCCTGCGTGTTACATGGTGTCAGAAGTGGCGAACGCGGTTTAGCACCATCGTTCGTATTGAAAGCGTAGCCCTCCACGTTGGAAACGCCGCAGCAGGAACCGTCGCGAAATATTTACAAGCATGGCGTCGTCAATAATTTCGCCGCCGAAACCACTGGACTCAACGGGAGACGCCTTTCACAGCTGGACCGTCTGGAAGAAAGACCTCGACTTGTACGCAACGACAACGAAGCTGAAAGAACAAGCAAAGGAGGTTCAAACGGCAACATTCCTAATGGCAATCGGTGAAGAGGCAAGGCGATCTTTCTACACTTTCACGTTTGAGAATGACGACGACAAGCAGGACATTAAGATTCTCACCGAAAAGTTCGAGGCGCACTTCAAGCCAACAACCAACCTGACATTCAATGAATTTCGCTTTGTCTCCAGGAATCGGCAAGAGGGTGAGTCGTTCAACGATTGGCTCACAGAGCTTCGGATGCTCGCACAGAAATGCGAGTTTGGCGCACTAGAAGACCGAATGCTGCACAGTAGAATTATTCTTGGAATAAATGACAAAGTTCTGCAGCAGAGACTCGTATTGGAAAATCCGTCTTACGCCAAAAATGTCGAAATCTGCCGTGCAAGCGAACAAGGCAAGGAACGTTTCAATGAAATACAGGACGCATGTGCTACTAGTATAGATGCAGTGAAATCAAAAGCCAACACTTGCTTTAAGCGTGGCTTCGGTAAACATAAAAGTGGAAATTGCCCCGCTCGGGGTAAGCAATGCCACAAATGCGGAGGCCGCCACCATTTCGCGCGTGCATGTCAAAGGCCGCAGTCACGGCAGCGCAACGAAGGACGAAGTGTACAAGAAGTTCACATAACGCACGACGAAGAACTGTTTCTTCAAACAGTTGAAGTCAGTACTGTAGATCGAATTGATCGTTGGTCTACGGGAGTCGTTATCGCAAGCGTGTATATAAAATGCAAGATTGACACCGGTGCGAACTGCTGTGTAATGCCTGAGGCGGTGTTAGGTCGCATAACATCCCATCCTGCACAGCCATGCTCCGCTACACTACGCACGTTTTTCGGTCATAAAGGAATTGCATCTAAAAAGATTAAGCTGCCCATTAGCCACAAAGGACAGTGCACGGAAGGAGAATTTTTTATCGTCAAGCCGAACGTCCCAGTCACACTGAGTGGCTGCGTTGCTGAACGTCTGAGCCTGATAAGCCGCATAAGTTCAATTGATGCGCCCGGTTGCAATACACCTTAAGGATTTGAGGATGTCTTTCAGGGCCTAGGAGAACTCAAGGGCGTGGCCTACCACATACAGCTGAAGCCCGGTGCTCAAGGTACCATTAAACCAGCACGAAGAGTCGCTGTTGCCCTTCAAGACCGCGTGAAAGTAGAACTCAAAGGATGGAAAGTGACGGGGTTATCGCAAAGGTAACTGAGCCAACTTCTTGGTCAAGCCACATGGTTGTGGTGGTTAAAAAGGATAAAGTGCGAATATGCTTAGACCCGTCAGATTTGAATAAGGCTATCATCAGGGAGCACTACCACATGCCAACCTTAGAAGACGTAGTACCGCGTCTATCGGGAGCACAGTACTTTTCCACCTTGGACTCGTCATCGGGGTTCTGGCAGGTGAAGTTAGACGAACCGAGCTCAAGAATATGTACTATGAGCACCCCGTATGGCGGATATAGGTTTTTGCGCATGCCGTTCGGCATAGCGTCGGCTCCAGAAGTTTTTCAACGAGCAATGTACGGAGTTGTAGAGCGTCTTGCTGGTGTAGTCGTTGTTATGGACGATATTTTGGTCTGGGGAAACACTCGCGATGACCACGATAGCCATCTGTGCAAGTTGCTGACGCGTCGCAGAGAAAACAACTTGAAGCTTAACAGAAAAAAATGTCACTTCATGCAGCCCCGAGTACATTACATGGGCCATGTACTCACCAAAGAGGGACTCTCCCTGGACCCGGAGAGAGTAGAGGACATTCTACAAGCACCAACACCCCAAAATCGTAAGGGCCTTCAAGTATTCCTCGGCATGGTCAACTTTTTGGCGCGCTTCGGGCCCAATATGTCCGCTCTTTCTGCTCCACTTCGAGAGCTTTTAAAGAAACACATAGCGTTGAATTGGTCGGACCTGCAGGAAAATAGTCTTCAACATCTCCGTGCCGCTCTCATGCAGGCACCAGTCCTGGCATACTTTCGGCAGGACCAACCCGTGGTAGTGTCGGTTGATGCTAGCCAGTACGGTGTGGGGGCCGTACTCTTGCAAAACGGACAGCCGGTCGCTTACTCATCCCGTTCGCTAACCGCAGCACAACAGCGATACGCACAAATTGAAAAGGAGGCCTTGGCAATCGTCCATGGCTGTACAAAGTTTCAAGATTACATATTTGGACAACCAGAAGTAATGGTCGAATCGGATCACAGACCACTGGAAATGATATTCAAGAAGCCTTTGTGTGAATGCCCGTTACGCCTCCAACGCATGAGGCTAGTACTTCAAAGGTTTCCAATCACCATTACGTACAAGCCAGGCAAAGAACTTCTCTTAGCTGATGCCCTCTCACGTTTTCCAAGTAAAGTGCAACTGCAAGAAGAAACTGAGCAGTTTGAAGTCAATGCCGTTTCTTTTCTGCCGATTGCAGACGACCAGCTACGAAGCATCCGGGAGTCAACCAAGAACGACGCACTTATGTCGCAGTTGCTTTGTTATACCAAAACAGACTGGCCCGAGACAAGGCTGCAAGTACCGGATGCCCTGCGAGTCTTTTGGGCCTACCGCGATGAGCTGCATACCGAGGACGGTCTGCTGCTTTGGAGCAACAAGTTAATCATCCCGCCAGCCAAGCGCCGGGAAGTCCTCCACTTACTACACGCAGCCCATGGCGGACAAGAAAGAAAATGACGGCAAGGGACCGACAGGTAATGTTCTGGCCTAGCATGAATTCGGACATTGCGGCACTTGCAAATTCTTGCCACGTATGCCAAAAATACAAAAACAGAAACGCTAAGATTCCAATGCTAAGTCATCCGGTGCCCAGCTTACCTTGGCAGTCTGTTGGTGTGGACTTGTTCCACTACGGGGGCAGCAAGTACTTGATTATAGTTGATTTTTACTCGTTCTTTTTCGAGATCAGACAGCTTCGCCGTACAACAGCGCAAGCAGTTATCCAAGCATGCATGGAAGTTTTTGCAACACACCCTGCCAACATCTGCAGTGATAACGGGCCCTCATTCAGCAGTGCAAACTTCAGGTCGTTCACCTATCATTTTCACGTCAACCATGTCACGTCGAGCCCCTACTATCCACGCGGAAATGGCATGGCAGAGCGGTGCCGTTCAAGAGGCAAAAAAGTTACTCAAGAAATGTTCATTTGGCATCTTTGAAATTTGTAGCGCCATGCTGGAATGAAGAAATTCGCCACCCGCCGCGGTTGCTCAGTGGCTATGGTGTTGGGCTGCTGCGCACGAGGTCGCGGGATCGAATCCCGGCCACGGCGGCCGCATTTCGATGGGGGCGAAATGCGAAAACACCCGTGTACTTAGATTTAGGTGCACGTTAAAGAACCCCAGGTGGTCCAAATTTCCGGAGTCCCCCACTACGGCGTGCCTCATAATCAGAACTGGTTTTGGCACGTAAAACCCCATAATTAAAAAAAAGAAATTCGCCGAGAGACGACCTTCTGCAGTCCCCATCGGAAAGATTGATGGGTCGCCGCACCAGAACCAGGCTTCCAGTACTGGACTGTCATCTCAAGCCAAAGACTATACCCACCGAAACCGTTCGAAGCCGTCTAGAAGACATTAGGAGCAGGCAACAAAAGTACTACAAATGAAGTGTCGCCTACAAAGAACCTGGGCTCCAGCAGTAGTTTTAGGCACGGCAGGCACGCCACGATCCTATATACTCGACACCGGCAGCGGACATCTGCGTCGCACGAGAGAGCATCTAAGAACTACAAAGGCAGAAATACAGGATCCACCTTTCCAAACGGAACCGCCAGGTGATACTTCAACCCAGGAGGTGACGCCTGAAGACGGGCTTCGTAGGAGCACGCGCCAGCGCAGAGAAACACAACGGTTTCTCTTGCCAGAACTCCGGACTTAATCACGTATTCCAAGTTTTTTTTTCCCGCTGAAGGGAAGATGTGGCAGAAGGCATCGTCATCCGCACACGCGCACAAGACGGCTACTGCGCATGCCTCAGCCCAAAAGCGCAAGGTATAAATACCAGAGCACTGTGCAATAAAAGCATGCCTTGTTCCCTCATGCCTGCGTGTTACACGACCGAAATTTTCCTTTCCCGTATTCAGAAAACCCACACAGACACGGCGATATCGTGACTTTAATTCTAATTACCCTACCTGGCACAAGGTTTCTTTAGTCCAACGCCTCATCAAGACAGCCGAAAAAAATCACTCGTCTCCCCCCCCCCCCCCTGAAGGAAGGAAAGAACACAGTAATCTGGGACCTTAGGATAAACGGTTACACAACGGCATTTTTTCACCGAGGGAACGAAAATGAAAACAAGACGGTAGCTACCGCACCACCCAGGCAACGGCGCCGTTTCCCGTATTATTACCAAAATTCACCCAACGGCATACCACGCGCGCTGCCTATGGTGCTCTGAAAAAACAACGCTTTTGCACACCACCTGGACGTGCCGGGCCATCCCCGGACTGACCCCTATACACCAAGCGAGTGTGGAGCGGTGGGAAGAGCTGCTGGCCAGCGACAGCCTTAAAGATCAATTCAGTTTGATAAACAGGGCCCTGAGCGGCAACTGCCTGCGGCGTCCTGGGCATAGGGCAGCCACCTCCGCTTGGGAGCCATGAACGAAGTGCGCTGCACCCCAAGAATGCCATTTATTCCTTCAAATAAATCTTCTTCTCGTCCAATCCCCCTCCTCCAGTAAAATATGTGCCAACTGGCCCACGTAAACAAATTTGTACTAAATCAATGCGAGTATCACGTGTCGCCTTCATCATGACCATCAGCCTATATTATGTTCACTGCAGGACGAAGGCCTCTCCCTGTGATCTCCAATTACCCCTGTCTTGCGCTCATTCATTCATAATTCATTCATCTATATATTTCACTATACTCCAGACCACCCTAGCTGGACCAAGCAGGAGCAGGATTACAATACAATGAGAAAACGAAAAATAAAGAAAAAGACAACATGAACATGCTTGGCAATATTGTGAGAAAAAAGAACACAGAAATATTCGGCAACAGTACTCTTATAGAATGGTGTAGCAATTCTTGCAGCAAATCTAGCAAAAAGAAATCTTTCTCATGACGTATGCAGTTCGATAGCTTCACGATAATTAGCTGCCTCGCACATATATTCGTAAGGACAGTGCCAGTCTGAAACCGTGCATGAAAAAAAAGAATAAAAAGCTCCGTATGCTTCTGTTCTCGTGGAATGGGTTGTAGGGAGTGTTTGCGAGTGCGGGAGTATTTTATGTATGCAAAATAGGTTTTAAATATGAGATTGCGGTTATATTAAACTTTCCAGTCATACTGTTTCGCAAGGATTAATATTGCTTTATTTGCTGCGTGCAGCTAATGTGGCGATACTATGTGCACTCGTTAGTTCTGTAGAATAATCTAGCGTTTTTATTTAATAAATATAAATAAACCGGCTACAAAAGTGTAGTACTTCAAGAAGCACGCCCTTGAGGCATATATTTTAGCCGCTCGTAAAAAAGGAACTGACAAAACGAGAACGCAGAAAAAACGGAAAAAATGCATTTGAAGTGAGCGCTGGCAACATAAACATAGAAAAAGAATCGAGCGCAAAGCTTTTCTATCCCAGAAGCGCCTGCTGGATAACAAACAAACATTCATAGGATAGTACATGCTATAACCACCATCTCATTACGAAGCATGCCGTACTGGTGGACTCCGGAGTAATTTTAACGACCTGTGGTATTTAATGTCCATGTCGTAACTTCCATGTCGCATGAGCGCCTTCTGTGGCATGGTTTTGCCTTTTGTTGAGCAGTTACAATCGTTTCCATGCACCTATATGTATCAAAGTGCATTATGCTTGGTTGACGTTCATTGAAAGCAAGGTGTTGGCCAAATACACATATTACACTACAGCCTCGCGCATTACAATCCACAGGCGCAGTAAGCGGCCACTGAATAAATAAATATCATGTTCTATGGAGGTTTTCAATTTTTGGTAAATGCCCATAGGGAGAGATTGATTGCAGTGGCGAAGAGGCGCCCTTTATTGCGGCCCTTTAGAGGGGAAAGAGGAAAGAAGATGAGGGACGGAGGGGGGCGCTGCAAAATAGTTTGGCCCCCCACATGAAACTTTCTGCGCATTCCTTTGCCTCATATTCATATCGTGATTTTCGTTCGTACACTGTGTGAGGTAGAATGTATTGGTGGTTCGTCGACGCTGTGCAACACTATGCAAGGCCTTCACAGACTGAGTGACAGTGCCCACAGAAGCACTTCTGTATTGTGTGTGTGGATTTTTTTTTCTTTTCGTATTCTTTTTCTCTCATCTATCGCATCCCTTCCCCCTCCCCCGGTACAGGGTAGCCACCCGGAGGTAATCTCTCGTTAACGTCCCTGTCTTTCTTTTATATCTCTCCCTGTCTCTCTCGCACGTCAAATCCCAGTATTTCTTTTTCTTAGTGTGACTAAGTTTGCCTATTCAAGTTTATTCATGGAAGCGGGTGAAGTGAAAAACGCTGTGTACGTGATTTATTGGCGCATTAGGCCCCGTTGGTTAATATTTTGCCGGATAGCTCTAATATAACGTCCCTCATAAACTCCTGTGCAGTCTCGAACGGTGAATGACAAAGTTCATTATTTTTTGTTTGCCAGTTTTCATTGTGAAATTTTGTTTGTCCTGTCACAGAATCTAGAGGCGCACAGAAGCGAATTCAGCGCATTACAGAATGCTGATGGGCGCTTATTTGACAGTTCTGTACATAGTAGTCATGTCAAGAGCCCTGTAAAACGAAGCGGCAGTGCAGTGTGCTGTGCATGGAACATGATAAATCGCACTTATCAGGCGTGGTTTCCGGGTTCACCGCAATCACCAACACAAGTGGTTTGAAATGTTCCAATAATAGAACTGACTCATGCTGACAAGACCACCTTAATGTCTATCCAAGTGCGCATGCTCGTGTCGAGGCCATAAAAAGGCGGACAACGTGGTATTGAATCGCAGTCGGTTACGCGGAAAGCCTACGGTACGTCGCAACACGCCATGGCTCGTACCAAGCAGACCGCCCGCAAGTCTACCGGCGGAAAGGCACCTCGCAAGCAACTGGCAACGAAGGCCGCCCGTAAGGCAGCACCTGCCACTGGTGGCGTCAAAAAACCGCATCGCTACAGACCTGGTGAGTTCGGTTGCGGTTTTTCTTTTTTTTTTTTGCAACTTCCTCCCATTTATTATTTGGAGCCTCGCGTTGCACAGCGACATTGACGCTACGAGGGACTCCTTACTGGAAGGCTTCGGAACCCTTTTAACCAGGGTTTGCTTAACCTATGCCGAAAATTATGTACAAGCATTTTGCATTATGCGTTACTAGTATGGCTTCAACACGCTCTGAACTTGTGCAGCTCAGTGCAGTAAAGCAAAGCTGACCTTGGATGAGATGTGCCCAGAATATGGCCAATGGCGTGGTCAAGTATGCGATCGTTCGTGACTGCACCGTACCACACAATGTGCATGCTGGCTGCTGCTTCTTTCATGCCTCTAATAGTGGTCTGCGCCTGGAAGTGGCTTTTTGTACGTCGACACTGCGCTCCTTTCTTCCATGAAAATTTGTTATGCTCCCAGTACCACGTCAGCCAGTGCATTCTTAGTTGAAGGCCTCCTTCCGCTAACGCTGCGCCATTCTTTTTTTTCTTTGCTTTCTTTTGCAGGCACAGTGGCTCTGCGTGAAATTCGGCGATACCAGAAGTCCACCGAGATGCTTATCCGCAAGCTACCCTTTCAGCGGTTGGTTCGTGAAGTAGCGCAAGACTTCAAGACCGACCTGCGGTTTCAAAGTTCTGCCGTGCAGGCCTTGCAGGAAGCCTGCGAAGCGTACCTTGTGGGCCTCTTCGAAGACTCCAACTTGTGTGCGATTCACGCTAAGCGCGTCACTATAATGCCGAAAGATATACAACTAGCACGACGCATACGCGGCGAACGTGCCTAGCCACTTTCCAGCCTTCCACGGTGCTGATCTTGTAAATGTTCATTCGCCGTTGTCATCGTCATTACCATGATTGTTTTCGTGAAATAAAGTGTCTTTCCACCGCGTCTTCTTGCCGGCATCCTTCTTTTAGTACCCCCGTGCACTCAAGACACTTTACTGCCTTTTTTTGTAATCGTCACTGAATCGTACTTTTTAATTCGTACTATTTTGCAGCTTCCGCCTGTAATTATTCACTGGTGCACTCAAAGGCCTGCCTCTGCACAGTATCGCTGTTTCGCTGCGGCACACAAAAATAACGGCATTTGGGCAGTACTCCTGCCGATAGCATTCTCCCGACAACTCGTAGTGGCCTCTCCTAGGCATTGGACGAAGAAAACAAGTGCTGTGGCGCAGAACGCAAGCACGAAGAGGATGCACATGGCTGGGGAAAAATACCCGCCGTGGGGGCTCATGGGATACGGCGTTCCACTGCTGAGCACGAGGTCACGGGATCGAATCCCCGCTGCATTTCGATGGAGGCTAAATGTAAAAGCGCCCGTGTGTTTGCGTTGTAGTGCGCGTTAAAGAACCCCAAGTGGTCAAAATTAATTCGGCGCCCTCCACTACGGCCTGCCTCATAATCGGCACTTGTTTTGGCACGTAAATCCCCAGAAAAACAAATACAGGGGAAAAATATCGTTCAGCAGAATTCTTGATTCTAGTGTGTGTGCCTCGCCCTATGAAAGCTAGTTTATATTTTCGTATCACGCAATCGGAGACAAGTCTGGAACAAACGAAGGTCAGCGAAAATAAATTGCATAGGAATGACACCTCAGCTGCATGGAGCGAGCTATCACGATGAAGTTCGCGCGTACGAAGGGAAGCGGCGGCACGACGCAGAATGTTCGCTACCTTGCGCTGCATGGGATGAGAAAAAAGCGGACACCGCCGCTTGTTCGACCCGTCGCTGTCACCTATGCCTGCTTCGAAACACAACTGTGTAATTGTGATGGCCAGTTGAGAAAACTTCAAGCTGCGTACGTACCATGGTCACGTCTATTTTATTTGACACATGCTAGAAAGCATGTCTGATCGCACTGTGCTTGAAGCTCTAGCAGAGGGATGACAGGTCTAGCTTCGCGGCCACACCATATATGAAGGCGACATACGGCACCGCCTCAACGCAGAGGCAAGCCTAAGCCAAGTTACTGTATTTCGTTTATGCAACATATAGCTACTTGGGCGCTTTAGTGTTGCTCACTGCCATGTAATAAAAATTTAGCATTGTGAGGGCCACCCTGAAGTGAACTTTTTTTTTTATCGGTAGTAGTGGCACCGGTGGTCCTTTCAACGGAGTGAGGCGAGTAAACACTGAGGCAACTCGATATCAAAAGCGGCAAAACAGATGGCAGCAAACGGTGTAAATGACGATGCAGACGATTTCATTATCGCTGTACTCCTGCGTTGACGAAGGCTTCCGTATCGTAGCGTTGTTAATCTTACGCCGTGCAGTTCGACCACTCTTGTGCCGTCACGTTCCGTATTTACTATGCATGCTGATGCAAAAACGTAATGTCGAAGCTCCGCGAGGTGACGGTACAACAATTTCTTAGGTGCTTCCTAGTACCACAGGTGCCTAGCCACATTTCTAATGCGACCGTTGTACATAGGGCTACACATTGTAGCACGAAAGTGTTTAACGTCGGGCTCCACAGAGAGTTAGTCTTACGTATGGACGTCACGCAGTCACCACGCCAATCCGCGAGATAGCGATAATCTCCCTTTTTTTGCCTATCCATTCGTTGGTAACATAGGCATAGGAATCCTAGCAATGTTTGCTTGTTTAAATAGTGCTCTTGACGATATATGTAGGATGTCTTTATTTATCTGCACCAACTTTTTTTAAATTGCCAGTGGCAGATAGCACAATTATAAAACTTGATATAAATTACTCCATGAGGCGGTTATTACTTGAATAATTGAGGCTTTATATTAAATCGAACAATGGAGGAGGGCGACGAAAAGCCGCAAAAAGACTGCTCGAGAACCCTCAACTCCCTGACAACATATGACAGCGAGGGAGGGCAGCAGAACATACAGTCGCAAAAAGAAATTGCTAAACAAAATACAATACAGGCGTAAGTAAGACGCGCAGCTTGTCAACACACACAACAATAAACACCTCAGATACATGTACATTGATAAACGCGTAAATTTATAAGGTGTGCATTGCAAATTTATCAGCAAGACCCAAGCAATGGCAATAACGTGGGGTTACAAGTTTAACAAGGCTTTAAGCCTTAAAGCAATAAAAAAGAAAATACAGGCTGTCACATAAGTTACCTTGATAATGCATTGAAAATAATTAGTACATTCATAAGTAAATAAATGACCTAATTGAATATGCCGCCAAATCATATATTTTCAATAGTGAAATATCTTTGCCCAATATATGAAATTTATTTATAAGCGCTAGAAAATTATTGTTGAGATACTGTAAGCCATATGTGGAACGCCAACTCGGAACTCTACAGAGTTCGGCCCGCTTTCTCAGATAGGTGGAATTACTTCTTCCTAAATTCGCAATTGCAGTAAGCAAGGAATTTATTTGCTTCACATTTAAAGAATAATGCTTAAGGGCTATACACAGCTATGCCGACAACATTGGGAAGAAACCTGCAATGCAATGGACGGGCAATTAAGTTTAGGTAAAACGTGGCGCTTTCTCAGATTCCTACTCGACCCAGAAGACAACAAATCTGCCCACCGACAAACCATAAACAAACTCATACACGCGTACAAGGGCACAGAGGAGGATTTCCTTAGGGAGGTAGAGCTCAAATACATCTCTCAGGTTCCTCCTCAGCAGCACCCAGACTACGCAGGCCAGTCCAACACCACCCTAGACGAGGAATTCACCGAGGCGGATATCCGCGCCACCCTGCACAAACTTAACTCCAAATCTGCCCAGGTCCCGACACCATTACCTACAAGACACTACGTAATCTTGACGACGAGTCAATCACGCAACTCACAGAATACATTAACCAATGCTGGACTACCGGCAGCTTGCCCCCGCAGTGGAAAAAGGCCCAGGTGATCCTCATTCCTAAACCAGGCAAACCACTAAATACTAACAATCTTAGGCCCATCTCCTTAACGTCGTGCATGGGCAAATTGATGGAGCACATGTTCCTGGATAGACTAACAAATTACCTAGAGGACAATGACCTATTTCCATACACCATGATCGGCTTCCGTAGGCATCTCTCGACCCAGGATACCATGCTGCAGCTGAAACACCACATCATAGACTGCACAGGCCGCTCCACTAAGGCCATTCTCGGCCTAGATCTTAAGAAGGCCTTTGATAACGTCACACACAGCACCATCCTAAATCAGATCAACACCCTAAACTTGGGCCTTCGCACGTACAATTATATCAGAGCATTTCTAACGGACAGAACAGCCACCATCACCGTAGGAGCGCTCACATCGTCCGAGATAACCATGGGAAGCGTGGGCACCCCGCAGGGTTCCGTGATATCTCCGATGCTGTTCAACCTCGCCCTCCTAGGCCTTCCGTCACAACTTCAGAAAATCCCCGGACTCCATCACACTCTTTATGCCGACGATATCACCCTCTGGGTATGCGAGGGCAGTGATGGATTCACAGAACAAATATTACAGGAGGCTATTCACACAGTAGAACGGTATCTGCAAGGGACAGGACTATCCTGTTCGGCGGAGAAATCCGAGCTACTGCTATATCGCCCTACACTCAAGGGCCGACCACCCAAACATCACCAAGCACAAACACACGCCGATATAACACTCACGACAAGCGACGGTCACATCATACCAACCGTGGATAAAATTAAGGTGTTAGGACTGATCATCGAGAGTAAGGGCACAAACGGCGAGACAGTTCGCAACATTGACGCAAAAGTATCGAACACGATGCGCCTTATTAAACGCATCACCAATAAACACAAAGGCATGAAAGAGTCTAGCATCCTCCGCCTCATCCAATCATTCGTACTCAGCCAGATCACGTATGCGGCAGCCTATCACCGATGGTTCGTCGCAGAAAAAGCAAAACTCAACAGCCTCATTAGGCGAATACATAAACAAGCACTAGGATTGCCGCAACACGCCAGCACAGACCTCCTTCTTAAACTGGGATTACACAATACCCTCGAGGAGCTTATCGAGGCGCAACAAATATCACAATACGAGCGATTGGCCAAGACTAAGTCAGGCCGCCAGATACTCGAGAATCTCGGCATCTCTTACCACACCCAACACGGCGACAAACATGACATACCACGCGATATCCGAACTAAACTCACAGTTCCACCGATACCCAAGAACATGCACCCCGAACACAACGAGGGCAGACGCGTCAGTAGAGCCAAAGCTATGACTAAGATTTTCGGTCACAACGAGGAAGCGGTCTTTGTCGATGCAGCACGCTATCGGGACCGTCACCGCTTCGTAGCTGCGGTCGTAGACCACACACATCAATGCAAAGCAAGCGCATCAATCGCCACAAGACACGTAGAAACGGCGGAGGAAGTGGCTATCGCGCTGGCGATAGCTCACACCAATGCCTCGTACATCATCAGCGACTCTCAAACGGCCGTGCGAAACTACGCCAACGGCAGAATCTCCCCTGAGGCATTGCGGATCCTTAATACAGGCAAAACTTATGAGGCAGACAAATGCGTACAAATCCTCTGGATCCCAGCCCACACACCTCTTGATCAGCCGGAGTTCAGTCCAAACGAGGTGGCGCACAACGTGGTTCGAGGTCTCACGTTCCGAGCCGGGTTCGAAGAAGCAGCCACTCGAACGGACACCTCCGCGGTGGTGTGGGAATGGGACGATCGGCTCACTAAATTCTGTGACATTACTCAACATTATCGAATGCAAAGGCGTGAGTATCCACCACCTCACCCCAAGCTCAATAGGGCCCAGTCCGTTCAATGGCGGCAGCTACAAACACGAACATACACGAACCCTGTCATCATGAACCATATATACCCCGAATTATATACAACCAATCTATGCCAGTATTGTAACACCAGAGCCACACTAGATCACATCCTATGGGCATGTCCAGCATTAATCAGCAATACTGGGGTCGCGGCCTCCAATGAGGGCCTTCGGGCGCGTTGGGGGACTGCGCTGCTCAGTTCAGGCCTGGACCAGCAACTGTGGGCTATCCAGCAGGCCGAGGAAGCTGCCGGGAGACACGGTCTCTCCGCTGGCTCCTAGGTGGGAACCCAGCCCAGCAATCTGCCGGAAATAAATAAAGTTCTTCTCTCTCTCTATTAAAGATATTGCGCTCTTGGCGACGTTTAATTGCACCGGTGAATACATAAAGGTACAATTTGTTCTATTACTGAGTAATTCTGTAGAAAATATGGCTGGCATCCTGGGCATCTATAAGGGCAGCAAATATGGTAGTGATTGTAATATACCATGCACGAGACATGGGAATATAGGAAATTTAGGCATGCGTTTATGACTGTTGCTTACAAGAAACATACCAGAAAAAATCAAACACCCTTTCTCAAAGGAAGATGGTTGAACGCGAAGCTTTGTTCCATGCAAACTGAATTAAAGTCGAAAGCCAACGACCACTGAACAAACAGAATCCGCCTTTTGCATTGCGCTATGGCGCACCTTGGCGGGCTCCGCGAGAAACAATATGTACGGCGTCGGGGCCCCGCGGTAGCTGAGGCACGCTGCAAGAAGCGAGCTGAAATAGGTTCGTGCATTTGTCAGTCGTTGTAATTTTCGTTTTGTGTGAGTGGCCTCTTGTTGGACAGGATGCCTAGGCCGGCAATGACTCTGGTGGGACTTACAACCGCAAGTCGGCGAAATATGATGACGGGATTTCGTGCAGCTACGCCGACAAAACCAGTCACCGTGCGATGTGCCTCTGAACGAATACATCGCACCGTAACGCGATTGGCACAGCGCCTACGCTTGTATTCCTGTTATTCATATTCATTCGTGCCGAATATGAGTCCACACATGCTTCGGAAGTTGAAATGCACGAATGTGAGCACTCGCCAGCTGCCCACATCAAGTTTAAGCTGGAGTCGATTCCGCTCAGCGGAGGTTAGCCATATCGTATATAGCAGCCGAGTTCACGCATTTGCCACTGCTAGACCTGCGCTGAACGTACGCTAATAGGGTGATAAAAAGTGCTTTTATAGCTGAGTATTGACCACAGTGGCCATAGCTCTTTGAAGGGGCGACACTGCGCCCAGAGTATTTATGCAACGCAAGAACGGCGCATTTGTTTACATCGGCACGCGTACGGCCACCGCTCGCTGTTCGCTTCAAGTACAGTAGAAACCGTGCACTGCTCACACGAAATAATGAGGAAATGTTCAAAGCATATATGAACACTTATCATGCACATATCAGAAGCGATCACATGGAGACGAGAAGGCATGAACTTCACGGGCACATTGAAAACGGCGACAACGACCACCTAGCCGCACTGGCACGCGAAAATGCCGATGCCCGCCGTACTCGCGTGGAAACGAGCGGTGTTGTTGCTTACGATGCAGTATCGAAAGGGCCATCACTTGTTGCCTGTTTAGCATAAGACGCAAACTGTGTTTTCGGTAACTACTAAATCTGGCAGCATATCCGTAGTTGCACTTCGTTCATGGAAGCGCCAGCGACTGCGACCGACAGCCTTCGTTCAAGAACGGTGCCTGTACCGCGGTATTAGCACTGCGCCGTGTCGCCGCTTCCCACTCTGTGTGTGTGCATCGTACTATGCTAAGAGTGGTTCACTTCAAGTCGGTAAGGTCTGTACCGAACTATATAAGCAGTTTCCTTCGTCGTACTTGCTTATTCTATATTTCTGGTCCGCCGGTAGCGGACGAACTCGTAGGCTGTGTTAGCCCTATAATGAAGCTGCCTGAACGAGATCGACACCACCTCAAACTTGGATGTGTAGGGCTGTAAAGGGCTGGAAATCGTGCATATCAGCGTCGGAAGTACGTTTCGACTCAATTTGAGCGTCAATAAATACATACACGAGCGCACTGGCGGCGATATTCACGTTGTCGGTGCGACATTGTCACTCGGCGGCCGCTCGCACGGCGATCAGCACACTGGTTTTGTCGGCGTCGTCGGCACGAAAGCTTATCACACTACGATAACTCGCTGTCGTCGGTAACGTCGTCGGTCCCTTCTTCGTCATATACTTGTACGACAATATAGATGTCCCACTGGCACAGATCACAACTACAGCCGGCCGAGCGTTGGCGCCGGCGTGAGGTCGACTTCTGACCGACATCCGGGTGTCGTGTCGGCAATATTGTGATGTACCGGACGTTAACCGAACATCGCTGTGAACAGCTGAAGTTTCCACCGAAATACGACGCAAATACCGCGTCGTCGACCGGCACAGCGCCGACAATAAAGAGTTCGCGTGCTCGACGGCTACGCTGCATACGCGTGCGTCGTCAGCTGCACGAACAACGACGCCGTACAAAACGTTTTCGGCACTCGCCGATAGGGTACAGCGCATGCGTACTCGGGACATGCAAAAGGCGGATTAGAGAGCCTACCCAAGGTAAATACACCTGGTAGCGAAGCTTCCATATAAACCCATACGTTCAAAACATGGCGGCTTATCTGCGGTTCATAGGGAGCCTACATGCAACGCCGCTTTAGGGTGGTGACAGCCTTTGTAAGGGTACTTGCCGCCGCCAGCTAAATTGGCGGGTTAATTGTGGGGACCAAAATGGCGAAAGACCAGCCAACAGACCACAGTTCCCGCGACCCTTGGTGACGTGAAATTAATTAACTTCTTTTAATAAAATTGGCCTCAGCAGCCAGAGACAAATGGTGCGCCTGAGCACCGTACACGGCACGTCTACGTTTTAGTTAAACAGACTAGTAAGGACAGTCTTTATTACAGAACACTTCGAAAAGCACTCTTTATATATTATGTACAACTGGAAGGCAACGACAATGCTTAGTGCAGTTCACATTCTTGGCGTGAGATGACGCTTGCGGCGTCGACGAGCACTGTCGTGTCCACATGTGCTCCGTGAATTTTCCTGCTATTTGGTGGAAAATTGTTTGTGCGACTGGTTTCCACGATCATCACGGATCTGTGAAGTGGTCCCGCATCGACTGAAACTACCCACAGCCGTGAGTGACCGGAACGTATTGTTTCACAAGCTCAAACGTGCCTTCATTTCGTGCGAGCTCGCTAAGACCAAAGCCGCCACGTAGGCGGCCGCAGGAACGCCAGAGTGTGCGGCGAACGCGCGCTCGATGGCTCTTGCAAATCAAGCCCCCGACGTAACCGCGCGTCCCGGACCCTCGCGGTTGACGGACACGCTACGCCAAGAATTTGATAACATGGATTTTCAAGACTCCGCTGCTCACAACCTCCCAGCACCAAGAGGACCCAGTGATCAGAACGCCGGTACAGGGAGCCAAAGTCAAATGGATGGGGGCTGGCAGACGGTCCTCACGCTTCGGCAGCAAAAGCCATTGCGAAAGAGAAGACCAAACCACCGGAATATTCGGGGACCTTGAAGCACCAAGAAGCTTCTGTTGGTTAAGCAACCGGAAAATCTAAACGCAAACCAGCCTACAGGTGGTTACCGCCACTCCTGAAAGACGACTTCAATATAGTGGTGCGACCGCATCTGGGGCTACCGGTCAAGAACCTGACTAGTCCACTACTGCTGGACGCCGTGTTTGCTGCATGCGGCGGGCAAATATCAGGTGAGCAATTTTTGCTCAGAATCAAGCCAGGCTCCAACATCTTTATCGTGTCCACGCCGCACCAGACAGTGGCGGACTTCGTTAGACGCATTATAACGCTAAGCATCAACGGCCGGCCTCACTCGGCCAACGCCTATGTAGCCGTTGGACAAGTGAAGGGACAACCAAGGGTGTCATTCATGGCTTGGACCCGCACACGACGCCTGAAGCACTAAAAGCAAATCTGCGCATTCGCACGCAAGGGGTCGAAATTCTCCAAGCACGCATGTTCCGTAACACTAAAACGGCCGTTATCACCTTTTTTGACGGAAAACGCCGCGGTACGTTTACTACAACGGCGGAGAACTTGCTTGCTACCCCTACAAGGTCACCACTTAAGTGTGTAAAGTGTGCCACCAAATGGGTCACCGATCGGACGTCTGTCCCCAGCCAGGCACTCCAGTTTGTCATACATGTGGACAACAGGACCCTGTAGACGGACACGAGTGCGCTTCCAAGTGTGCAGCCTGTGGCGAGGGTCTCATGACAGGAGACCAAAGTTGCAAAAAACGTTTCAAACCCCAAAGCAACAGACCTCCGAGGGCTGGCGTTCACTGGAATACCCGGAAGGACACCTCTACGAAGCCACCTCAACGCCAACGTTGGTTAAGTTCCGACGATGAAGAATCCACATCGAATCCCTGGCCAGAGCTACCAGGGACTCGCCGTCGATTTAGATCGCGGACACCAAATAACTCTAATGAAAGAATAACCCACCTCATCACAATCACCCAAGAAACCTAAATCTGGGGCTCCCGGCACTGCGATCAAGCAAGCGCCACAAGATAGCACGGTAAGCTGGGCACGAGTCGTTTCTCCTACTGCTCCTGTAACAGAAAATCCCGCATATCAAAAAATCATTAACGAAAACAAGCCTATCCGCGAGAGCCTGGCAGAAATCAAACGAGAGTTGTCCTCCCTCAAAGCTAGCAGCGGCACTGAACCGAACAAAACAGCACATACTAAAAAAGCAGGCTCGCCTGTGAAGGTTATAACGACGCCTAATACCATGGAGGGCACACTCCAACAAGTAGTGTGACAACTACAAACTATGCAAAATTTTCAGCAGCAGATGTACGCAGAATTACAAAGCCTAAGAACTTATGTCGATGAATCTGTCGCCAGTGTAAGGACTGCGGTTCGTAAGCGAGCCAGCACCAGCCCGGGTGCTCAGTCTAGCCGCCGTCCGAAACCCATACCTTCCTCGGACAGCGAGAGCACTATTCATGGCGAGTAAAAGGCGAGCACACCACAAATATCTCGAAGTCTGGCAATGGAACTGCCGCACCTTCCACAAAAGGGCGGCTGCTCTACGGCAATACATTAACACTGCGCCAGTCAAACCAGATGTCATTTGTTTGCAAGAGATCGGTAACAAGCCGGTCAAATTAACTGGTTACTACACGATATCCCACCCAGATTACCCTAAGGTTGCGACGATGGTGCTCAAGGACATAGCAACCAGTATAGATTATCTGGCGACTAGCAGCATCAACCACCAAATCGTAACAATACTACCGCAGAAGCATAGCAAATCAGGAACCATAATCACGAATGTGTATAGCCCACCTAAAGAAAAAAAGGGCGACTTTAAGGCACTCAATCGGTGCGTCAAGGGTCACTCCAGCACCCAGGATCGACAACTGCTTCTTGGGGACTTCAATGCCCCTCACACCAGCTGGGGTTACCGAACAGACACCCCCAAAGGCCGGGAGCTCGAGCGAGCTGTCGAAGCTCGAGCTCCCGAGCTCCAACTCATCCTCCAACTCATCATTCTCCCCCAAAACCCGACGAGATTAGGTAACAGCGTCAGAGCAGACACCTTTCCAGATCTTACATTCACAAACAATGTCGACGAGATATTCTGGACCGACCTGGAAGACAATCTAGGCAGCGACCATTTCATTCTCAGTGTGTCGGTAGGCTCTCCCAAAATTCGACGAGCCTGTGGGCATGTGGTAATCACGGATTGGGTAAATTATCGCAAAGTCCCCATACCGCAGATATTACCCGAGAACGCTGAAGGCTGGGCAACGAGACGCTCATAGAGCAGCATCTAAGGGGATCGCGCTGACAGCGGAAACGGCGGTAGTTGACAGCCATCTGCTGCAAATGTGGCAAGGCAGAAGGGGGCTAACCAAGCGATGGAAAAAACAGCGACTTAATCGCAAACTGCGCCATAGAATCGCCGAAATATCCGAGCGGGCGAACGCTTATGCACAGCAGTTAGAGGCAGCGAGCTGGGCGAGCTTTTGCGACTCACTTCGCGAAACGTTACACACCTCCAAGACATGGGCAATACTTCGCAGCATAATGGAACCAGGGAAAACCAAAACGGCCAGGAACCGCACCCTTCAAAAACTTGCCGGTGAATTTCCGGGAACAGAACAAGCCCTCCTCACTAAGCTCAAAGATAAGTACGTAGGAGAGGCAACCACTCCCCCATGCATCCTACCATACAAAGGGCAAGAAAACGCAGTGCTCGACGCCCCGATAACTAAAGCCGAACTCTTTGCGGCAGCGCAAGCTGCGAAGAGAAATACTGCTCCAGGACCGGATCAGCTCACAAATGCTATGATCCGGAACCTGAGTGACGAACACCTAGAACAGCTTACTCGATATTTTAATGAACATGTATGGGAGAGGGGCGTTGTTCCACAACAGTGGAAGGAGGCCAAAATCGTGCTTATTCCGAAAGCAGGAAAACCTCATGATCTACAAAATCTCAGACCGATATCACTAACCTCCTGCCTTGGAAAATTATTTGAGAAGGTGATTCACACGCGTCTCACGTCTTACATTGAAGATCACTGCCTCTTTCCCACAAACATATTCGGGTTTCGCCAACATTTGTCAACTCGGGATGTTTTCCTGCTACTTCGGGAAGAAGTCCTTTGCAACACCATGTTTGGTGCAGAACATCTCGTCCTCGCTCTTGATTTGAAAAGTGCATTCGACACTATGTCACATGAACTCATCTTATGTGAGCTGAATGACGTTGGATGGGGAGAAAGAATATATGACTACGTCCGCTCTTTCCTGACCTCTCGCATCGCGACAATAGGCATCGGCACTACGCGCTCAGACTCTTTTCCCATGCCCAATAGAGGTACACCACAAGGGGCGATACTCTCGCCCCTTCTTTTCAACATTGGCATGAGACGCTTAGCCCAAAAACTCGACGTCATACCCGGGCTCGGGTACGCGTTATATGCGGACGATATTACACTATGGGCCACCAGCGGCTCTTTAGGACAAAAAGAACAAATCCTGCAAGAAGCAGCGACCGCTGTTGAAACCTTCGCTCGCAGCAGCGGAATGAGCTGCGCTTCCGATAAATGAAAATATATCAGGATCCGAGGTCGAGGCCGTCAAACTCAAGAGCCGGTCAACCTCTTTATAGGAGACAGCCAGGTAAGAGAGGTCCAGAAAATGCGAGTCCTCGGACTGTGGCTGCAAAGCAACAAACGAGTGGACCACACCATTAAAACTCTTGGAACTACGGTGAAACAGATCTCCCGTATGATTCGTAGAGTAACTTATCACCGAAAAGGTTTCAAGGAAACTTACGACCCGGCTCGTTCAGGCTTTTGTGCTAAGTCGTATCACATATAGTCTCCCTTTCCAGGACCCCACGAAAACTGAACTAAATGCCCTAGATGCGTTAATCAGAACCTCGTACAAAGCGGCTCTCGGCCTACCACAGGGAATCTCCACTGAACGCCTGGTGGCCCTAGGAATACATAACAACTACGAGGAGCTATGCGCAGCGGTGCTCATGTCTCAACGGGAGAGGCTTAGCTTAACCTCCACTGGCAGAGCATTACTCTGCCTCGTTGGTTACCCTGCTCGTCTACAGTATGCGGGAGAAGAACTGGAATCTCTACCTAAAGTCCTTCGTGAAAAGATCATAGTTGCCCCAATCCCCAAAAACATGAGTCCCAAATACCACCGGAGTCGTAGAAGTTCACGAGCACGCAAGTTAATGCAGCAATTCGGTAGAAATCCAGATACGGTCTACACAGATGTCGCTCGATGCCGTACTTATAAGTACGCCCTCGCAGTAGTAGGAGCGGCCGCAGATCAAGGGCTTCTGACTTGCGCCACGGCTTGAGTCGCATCTGCGAATACCGCAGAAGCTTCAGCCATCGCGCTAGCTATAAAAAGTAAGGACGCTCTGGGAAAATCGTCGATAATTCTTACAGATTCCCAAGTCGCATGTAGATTATTCCTCACCGGGAGGATACCACACAGCGCCACTCACCTATAAGGATCCAACCTAACGCAGAACCACATAATCATCTGGTGCCCGGGTCACACAGGACTCGATGGCAGTGAGTGAGTGGACGGCGCAGCTCGTGCTATTGCCAACCGAGCGGCCGACCACTCTTCAGAAAACCCCTTCTTACCGCGAGACATCCTTGAGTACCAACGGTGCGAGCGACGAAAGTACAGTTCACCACACCCTGATCTATCCGGGCGGGACTCTTACGACTGGCGCCGAATACAGACGCACACATATCCACATCTTTATTTGAAACATGCCATTCAGCCCACATTCTAGAGCGCTCACTGTCCGTGGTGCGGAGGCCGGCCAACTCTAGCCCACATTACGTGGGATTGCCAGAACAGGCCACCCAAAATTAATACACCGCTAATAGCCGGCAAACTTTCCGGAAAGGAGCAGTGGGAGACTTGGCTCGCCAGCGAGGATCGGAAGATGCAACTAGCGCTCCTCGACCAGACACGGCGGACCGCTCAACCCAGTGGAGCTCTGGACTAGGGGCTCCACGCACCCGGCCGCGTATTTCTATTTCAGCCCCCGTACAGCGCTCGACCGCTGGCGCCGCGCTGCGCCGCTCGCGCGTACCATGTATCTAGCCGCCGCCGTTGGAACGGAGGAGGCGTTGACGGAGAACACGCTG
Organism: Dermacentor silvarum; assembly: GCF_013339745.2. Classification (NCBI taxonomy): domain Eukaryota; kingdom Metazoa; phylum Arthropoda; class Arachnida; order Ixodida; family Ixodidae; genus Dermacentor; species Dermacentor silvarum. Next base: position 166,092,786 of record NC_051157.2, read on the forward strand.
GGTTGGGGGTGACTAGCCTGCTGTTAGGGGATCGGTGGTATTCCTAAATAAACGCATCACTGTTTTGATGATCCAAATATAATCTCACTATCAGGGAGGGAGCAGTCTACCTGACTGGAGCAGTATTTCTTTATTTGGGGTGTTGCTACGCTGCGCTCCGCAACACCCCAACGACCGCCGCTTCGCGTCGGCGCCGGGGTTTAAACGAACGCGCCGGCAAACAGACAGGAAAGCAAAAGAAAAAGCGTGATATGAAGAAAAAAAATTTAGTCAAAGGGGGATTAGAACCCGCGTACGAACAATCTCGAAGCGAGCGCCATAACCACTCAGCCATAGAGCCACACTTGCAAGCGCTGCAAGCATGTGAACCATATGATTGCGTTCGAGCGCCATCGGCGAAAGCAACCACCTAGAAACGCGGTACGCGCAAGCGGCGCAGCGTGGCGCCAGCAGTCGAGCGCTGTACGGGGGCGCAAATAGAAATACGCCACCCGGCCCTGCACCTGTTATCTTTAATAAACGTTTTGATATAAAACCCTTGAGAACCCTGTAGATCGCGAAACTACATTGTGTGTTTGTGGTGATACGGTCGTACCCGCATCTACTACCGTTTGTGTTCCCGTTGCCTGTTGCGGCGCCAATTCCGACAGCTTCGATGCTACCGTAGAACCGCTGCACATTAACTGTGTGAAGAAGAATGTGTTGGTTCCACATTGTGTAGTGTCGATCAAAGGCGGACGCGCTGGCTTATGGACCGTAAACTATTCTCAGGAGCCCGTTATACAACCAAATGGCTTGAAATTAGCCTTCGTCAGGGAACACGCGTCCTTATCAGTGTCTGAACTTACAGAAGTGCCGGAAGAACCTGATGGCCACAGTTCGGAAACGGCCCTTTTGGCGATGGTAAATAAATCGCTCAGCACAAGTGAACGCCGAACGTTAGTGGGTGTGCTTTCAAAGCACGTTTCGGTATTCGACTTTGCGCAGAAGGACAAAATGCCTGCAATTCCCGCGTCTCGAACACGCCATACCATCAACACGGGTTCGGCAAATCCGATTAGAGAAAATCCATATCACGTTTACCATCAGAGCGTCAGATTATCAACGAACAAGTGCACGAAATGATGAAAAAGGGAGTCATACAAGAGTCAGCGAGTCCGTGGGCAGCTCCAGTGATTCTTGTTAAAAAGAAAGATGGATCTTGGAGATTTTGCGTCGACTATCGCCGGCTGAATGCTGTAACAAAAAAGGACGTGTACCCACTCCACGTATTGATGACGCAATATACTGCCTTCATTCCGCCTCTTACTTTTCCTCAGTAGACTTACGATCCGGCTACTGGCAAATTCCGATGCGTCCTGAGGACAAGGAAAAGACTGCTTTCGTAACCTCTGACGGGCTCTTCGAATTTAATGTGATGCCATTCGGACTGTGCAACGCTCCGGCAACATTCGAGAGATTTATGGACAATATTCCACGCGGCTTAAAGTGGAACATCTGCATGTGTTACCTCGACGACATCGTCATCTTTGGCCGCACCTTCAACAAACACAACTCGCGTCTGAATATTGTCCTGAACTGCATCAGGAACGCTGGCCTAGTTTTAAACTCCAAGAAATCCCACTTCGGAGACAGCCAAACCCTTGTGCTTGGACATCTCGTCGATAAGGACGGCATCCGCCCTGATCCCCAGAAGACAGCAGCCGTTGAAGCGTTCAGTGCACCACGCTCTGTCAAGGAGCTCCGTAGTTTTCTTGGGCTTTGTTCCTATTTCCGCCGCTTTATTCCTAAATTCGCCGACGTCGCGTATCCGCTGACATGTCTGCTACGAAAGGATATCCCCTTTGAGTGGACTCCGGAGTGCGACTCTTCTTTTCGTCAGTTGAAGTTTCTGCTGACGTCACGGCCTGTTCTTCAACACTTCAATCCTTCAGCTCCGACGGAACTCCATACGGATGGCAGTGGCATAGGTATTGGTGCCGTCCTAGTTCAACGCCATGGTGACCGGGAACACGTGATCGCATATGCAAGTCGATCCTTAAGTAGGCCTGAGCAGAATTACACTGTCACGGAGCAAGAATGCCTCGCGGTAATATTTGCGGTTCAGCGGTTTCGCTCTTACCTGTATGGACGCCCCTTCACAGTTGTCACCGACCACCACTCATTGTGTTAGCTTGTAAATCTTCGTGACCCTTGTGGCCGCCTTGCGCGCTGGGCGCTCCGACTGCAAGAATACAGCTTCAGCGTCTCTTATAAGAGTGGTCGACGACACGCTGACGCGGACTGCCTCTCGCGTATGCCACTTAGCACTACGGACTGTGACGCCGACGACTTCGATCACCTTGTGGCTTCTCTGTCACCGCGTTTTCCAGACTTCGACTGTTTCAAAGCCGAGCAGCGAAAGGACGCTAAATTAACACCGCTCTTCACCGCTACGACTACCCCTACTAAAGCACACGATTTCTGCGTGCGTGATGGACTCCTGTACAAGAAGAACTTTTCCGGCACAGGCGCACGTTTTCTTCTAGTGGTGCCGGAGAGCCTTCGCATAGCGATCCTGAGTGCTATGCACGACGACCCTACGTCTGGCCATTTAGGTTCGGCGAGGACGCTCTACCGGATTCAGGAACGATTTTATTGGCCTGGAATGCGACACTCTGTTGAAACGTATGTGGCCAGCTGCATGCAGTGTCAGCGCCACAAACGTCCATCTACTGGTCCAGCCGGTCTCCTGCAGCCGATCCCGCCTCCAAGCACGCCTTTCCAACAAGTGGGCATTGACTTCGTGGGCCCTTTTCCGAAATCAGCCAAAGGAAATCGTTGGATAGTTGTTTGCGTCGACTACCTCACACGCTACTGCGAGACGGCGGCCGTGCCCTCCGCAACGGCCAATGACGTTTCAACATTCCTGCTGAAATATGTCATCCTGCGACATGGTCCGCCTCGCGTGACCATCAGCGACCGTGGACGACAATTCACAGCGGATGTCGTGGAGGAGCTGCTTCGTATGTGTGAATCCCACTTGCGTCACTCGACACCGTACCATCCACAAACGAATGGGCTTACGGAGCGCACCAACCGAACAATTGTAAACATGATATCTATGTATGTTTCATCCGACCAGAAGAACTGGGATGACGTACTGCATTTTATCACGTACGCGTTCAACACCGCCAAACATGAGACTACCGGGTATAGCCCTTTCTTCCTGCTGTACGCACGGCCACCCCGGTACACAATCAACACTGTTTTCCCTTTCCACAGTCACGAAAATCCCACTGTCGCCGAGACTCTCTGCCTTGCCGAAGAAGGTCGTCGTATTGCTCGTTTGCGCACTTTGGCATCGCAGGACAGATCAAAAGCACGCTACGACATTCGCCACCGTCCGGTAATCTATCGCCCGGGTGATTTAGTCTGGCTGTGGACTCCAGTACGGAAACGCGGGTTATGCCAAAAGCTTTTGGCCACCTACGATGGCCCGTTTGTGATTATTAACAGACTGACGGTAGTCACCTATAACATAGCTCGCCTCATGGCGAGTGGTAGAAGAGCTGCCAAGACCCAAGTGGTCCATGTGGCCCGCTTGAAACTCTTCACTTCAAGACAAATGGATTGACTCGCCCGCCGGGCTTCGTCTGCGACGGGAGGAATGTTACGCGTGAGGAAACGAGGACCGGTGAACGTGCTTGCGGTCCCGGGTTGAAAAAGAGAAAGAGGACGACGCTGAGTGCATCAACCAGCCAGCCGCTCTTGCGCTCACCTTTGCGACATAAAATAAACGGTCCCCTTCATCTGTAAGGTTTACAAACGGTCTCCTTTGCGCGTAACAATATGATATATTGGCGTGAGATAATCCTACCACGAGCACGCCATCGTGCCTTATAACTTGTTGCCTTATATGGGTCGCAAGACGTCCAATAGAAAAGTAAGTTTGATGTGATAAATAAAAGGAAAATGCAACTGGTATATTAAAGATGTATGCAGGTTTCATGTGCGCGTTAGCGCAAAACTAAATTAAAGAAATTTAATAGATCGCGTGCCAACATGAGTACATCGGAGCATGACAAAAAAAGGCAGAAAGGCTGGGGACCAAAATGGCTACCTACCAAATTTGGCGGTAAATAGCGGTCAAAATGTGTTGTCACCACCCTAAAACGGCGTTGCATGTAGGCTCTCTAGCGGTTCACGGGGCTTAGCGCCCTCTGTGTGAGGAGGGAATACTTCCGGCGGAGGAAAAAATAATTTCACGTCATATCCGTTAAAAAAACAGAAGTGACGTCATTTTGTTCTCAGGCGCGAAATTTGTTTTCGGAGGCCTGCCATTAGAGCTGTATATTAAAATGCCCCGCCATTCGACTTGATGGGCGTTCCGAGCCTTCAGCGCGGAAAGCGATGCAGGAAAATTTCAGCCGTACGGGTGTCGAAAATCGCATCGCTGCGCATCGCATTAGGAATTATAGGAAATGCAATTTGGTGTGAATCTGCTGGGCGCTCGGCGAGCTGCGTCGTGGCGTGACGCCGGAAGCGTCTGCAAGCGCTACTTTTTTGCGTTCGATGTGCGTGTGCAGCCACCAGCACACCAGGGGTGATGCGCTACATGTAAACGCTGGCGCATCGCATTACTCGTGATGTGCTAGGAAATGTGATGCGATACTGTCGCATTCTGTCACATTCACGTAAACGCGGCTTTTGGAGGCCGACGAACGCTATGGGCGTGGGTTGCTCTCGTCCTTTCGTCGGACGCCAAGCCCGTCGGCCAGCGCTGTCGCACGAAAACAACTAAAGTAAACAAGTACCTGACGGTCGCAACTCACTACTTTGACTGCACAGGTTAAGAAACAATAAAACTTACAGGTCACCTAATTCAGACAATCGTCGACATGCAAAATAACACAACATGTGAAGGGGGCGTATTGTACCAGGTGAAATTTACGAGCGCGCCTTTCCACGCACTCCAAGAGCTGCATTGAATTGCAAGTGATAGCGGCGTCAACGCCCCGCCACTATCAAAGGGCACTCTTACGGTGGGCGCTGAAAAAAGGTATTTATTGATAAGGATCAAGTAAAATGTAGTTGTCCCTTCCTTTCTCGCCATGCGTACATAAAATTGATTAGAAATTTTATTTTCGTTCAATGAAAATAACTGCGGCTCGCTCTAATTAAAAATCGCTTTTTTATTTCCCAGTGTGTATTACCTCCAAACATAGTCGCGCTTCAATCGCTGCTCCCATAACCACCCTTGCTGTTGTCGGTGACAATTCGTTCTGAACCGCTTTTCGCCCGAAGCTTCGCGACCTATGTGGATCGACCTTTCCTACCCGCGACGCTGTTTTGCATGTAGGCTCCCTAAACCCAATAAATGCTGAGCGCCCCGATGCGACGCTTCTGTGTTTGGGATTGTATTTTTTGAATATTGAAGTTGAATGAAGACACATTTGGTTAGGTTCCATAGCCTTTATTTTAGATCATTTGAGAACACTCTCACGTTCACGGGCGACTCTACACTTGCACAGTATTGCATTGTTATTGCTGTGGCAGACGGTGAGAGGCTCTGACGTTGTCTCTACACGGGATTGGCAACGTCCACAGAAGCTGTGAGCGCCCATACGACGCGTTGCAAACATACGTATATGTGCTGTCACTGAAGGCTGCCAGCCGCACTCAGCGACACTTCTCTGATTTAGATATCACTAAGCAGACTTGTAGATTGGAACAAATTACTCAACTAAGATGATCTTGAATTTCCCTGGCCAAACAGCTGGAAAAGGCTATCGAAATGGGTAGTAACCGCCCGTACAGCGTTCCGGGTTGGTGGTTCTCCTAAGATTTTTCCCTAAGTGCCAATTGCAAAAGAAAATTCGTGTTATAGTACTTGACGGCATACTATTCAATTCGGACAACATTCTTTTTCCGTCTCATGAAGGCGTAAGCTTTAGTTGCAAGGAGAAAGCGCATCTTCTGTGCTTGAGTGCGACATGTAAGCACCAACTGAAAATGTGTGTGGATGTTGACATGGTAAATTACTCGAATGTTAACATCCTCCGGCGTGGTGTATAGTATTGCATTGTGCGTGTGTGACATACATCCGGCGTGGCGTTCATGAGTGCATTTCGCTTCTGCACGCTTGTCTGCGTTTGCCCGATTTTCAAGATTTCATTGGACTGCGTAGCATGTGTGCGTTTGTTTTTGTGTTTATGTCTACATGTAATGTAAATAATTTCGACATGACGTTACTCATACTTGCATACAGTAAAGAAATAAAGACTTGGCATGGTGCAGTGGTAAAGTACTGGGCTTGTGACCTGCAGGTCAGAGGATCGAATCCTGACGCTCTAAGGGTATTTATTAAACTCTTTTATTACGCAAAAGTGCTCTTTCTTGCTTTCCCAATTTAAAAATATACAAGGTAGGCAGGCACCGCGTCTTTCTTGCTCTAGAGCTGCTTTTCGCTCCGGCACCCAACGCCTTTCAGTGTGCCGCACCAGTCTATTGCCCCAGCATCCAGCGTGACACTGGGCCTATTATCCGGCATGGCACCGCGCACTGCGCACTGGGTGTCGCAAAAGGTATCGCTTGCTTGATTTCCTTGTTCCACCACTTGCGGGGTTTTCTCTATCCACTGCAACGATTTGTTGTTTGTGTATGTCTTTTCTCCTGCTGCATGACTTCTACAAGCTCTTGTAATCCCAGAATGCTGAAGGTAAAGCCTCGATTGTATTTGTCGCTGCTTTTTCCTGTTAATGCTATTTGATTTTTATTTGGTTTTCGGTGTTCTGCTGCTATCACTTCCTGTCTAGATTCGCTGTCTCTCCTAAAAATTAAGGCTATAGGCTTATGATTGCTACCCCTGCGTAGTAACCGAGAGCGGCCGCGTTTTAAACGCGGCCACGGTGGAGGCCTTCTCCGCCCTTAAGGCCGAGGGGGCAGCTATCGCTATAGCCATCACGAACGACCTCGTTCATACAATTGTTAGCGATTCCAAAAGCGCGATCTTAAATTACACCAAAGACACTGCTAACAAAACTACGCAGCAAACCTTAAACAATTATTATCACACTTTTATCAAACGGACAGACTTATTAATCTAGTATGGGTCCTCGCCCACTCCGGAAATCCTGGGAACGAGGAGGCGCACCGCATTGCCCGAGGGTTAACAAGCCGGGACGCGCGCCGCTCCGACTCGCATTCTCTGAGTGAGGTGGTGACCACTTACATATAATGAAATAACAAACTTGTATAAAGAAAGGAGGCGCACTTACCCGACGCCTCATCGGGACCTTACCAGAGCGCAGGACGCCGTCCTTCGCCAGCTTCAGACTCTTTTCTCAGTCCACACAGATTGGCGATTATCACAAATGGGGAATTTAACCCCATATGTCAAAATTGTAACATGAACGAATTGGCAACACAAGACCACATCCTCTGAGGATGTAGGGGTTTTCCTCCCCCAAATACACTCTTGCCAGCCCCCTCCAAACTTACCTTGGAGGTCTTACTTAGGACTGCCGCCGATCTCGAGGAACTGAAAATCGTCACTTGGGCCGAGGGAGTCACCACCAACAGGTGCCACCCTGAGACTCCGCCATGATTTTCAATAAAGATGTAACCACCTAAAGGAGTCAAAACAAGCTTTGCGCGCACGCATTTGTCTTGAGTGCGAGTTTCTCCGAGCGTCTAGCATGGTCCGGCTGGGAGCCTCTGTTGCGTCCATATGTGTACGTAGCGTACCATCGCGTAGCCTGAGGCCAAGTTTTGGAAACGCGAAGTGACCTGTGTATTTGTGCTATTGAAGTGCAAGAAATAATGCCCGGGAATGCTTGGGAATAAGTTGTTTACATATTTGTATGGTATTGTTTGGATGAGTCCGATATTTTCTATGCCATGTATGTAAAAACATATTGCTTTTGTTTGTAATGCCGCCGATTCACCGCTTTCGCACGTTTCGCCTCTACACGCAGTATTCCTATGTCTGAATGCCAAAACGACACATGCTTGTAATTTTCCTTTTTTTTCAGCTGATGGCATCCGATGGACAACACCCCCTAGACTGGGTGATGTTGCCTAGACTGTGCGTGTGCGTGCCCGGCCTCCCACTGCGGCGCACGCGCGCAGCCCTGCCGGCCTCTGCCGCCTCTGCTGCCGACTCTCTCGGCTCTCGCCCACCTCTCCCCTAACAGCGCCCACAACGGCGTTTAGCCGTTCCATCACGTAGCCAGCGTTTTGACAGTGGTTGTGTGAGGTCACACAAACAACGCGCACAAGTGTTGTCGACGGCGGCGGCGGCGTTTTGACCGTGCTCGCACCGGACGTGCGCGGCGTTGGTGACGTATTTATGAAGAACGTGCCAACCATTGCCGTACACCCTATGGCGGTCTACTGCAGCGATCACAAGGCCATGGTCCCTGTGGTCACTAAATAAATGAAAACCACCGGATCGTATATATGTCTCATTTTTTCTTCTTCTTCTTTCTGGGGTTTTACGTGCCAAAACCAGTTATGATTATGAGGCACGCTGCTTTAATAGTTGAAATAACCAATTACAACTTTACATCTTAATAGTCTGAACTTGAAATGCATAATTCCCACCATAGTACAGCTTCGCTGGGCGTCCCTCTCCACCCCAGTGGAAGGGCTGACAGTTTTTTATATTTGAAAGCGTGGTGACGTCACCAGGTATACATATATATATTGTTACGCCCATGAAAGGCGTTTATTGAACAGACAGCCAGGCAGGGTTAGTCGCGACGGCCTTGATCAGCTGAGTGCCTGTCAAGATTCAGCTAGCCTGCCGCATGGCGTCTTCCTCTTCACCCGTCTTGGATGCCCCACAATCTGTTAAGACGTAAACCTGGCACGCACGAAAGAGTGTCACATTTCCCTCCGCGCAGACGAAGCCCACCGGGTAAGTCAAACGGGCTGTCAAGAGACGAAAGGCTTCAAACGGGCGACATGCGTAATTTCAGTCTTTGCTGACCGTCGGCCATTTGATGTGAGGCGTGCTATACGATAGGTCAATTAGCTTATACGATCCGTGATAACATAGGGCCCCGCATAGTTGGCCAGGAGCTTTTCACAGAACCCACGTTTTCTCGTTGGTTTCCACAACCACACCAAGTCACCAGGGTCATATATCACGTGTCGGCGCCGGCGGTCGTAGCGTACCTTCGAGCGGTCTTGTGAAACTAGCGTGCGCAAAGAAGCAAGTCGTCGGGCCTCTTCAGCAAGAGACACCGTCTCGGATATACAAAGATTATCGTGGCTTGAAAACGGGAAGATAGTGTCCAATGTATAACGCGGCGGACGAGCATAAAGAATAAAGAAGGGACTGTAGCCCGTAGTTTCGTGCTGTGAGGTATTGAATGCGTACGTAATGAAAGGTAGCACGCTGTCCCAGTTCTTAGGATCGGACGCGACATACATGGACAGCATGTTAGTGAGGGTTCTGTTGGTGCGTTCCGTAAGGCAATTTGTTTATGGATGATACGGGGTGGAATGTCGAAAACTTGAAGCACATAGACGGAGCATCTCTTCGACCACGTCTGCAGCTGATGATGATTCTGGGAGGTCCATGTCGGAGAATAACGAAACGCAACAGAAAAATACACACTTCGGTGGCAGTAGCCGATGGTATAGCAGCTGTCTCACAGTAGCGTGTCAAGTGATCGGCATACACGACAATCAAGCAATTCCCATCAGATAACCGCGGGAATGGACCGAGAAGGTCGATGCCGGCTTGCTGGAAAGGAGTGCTTGGGGATGGCACTGGATGTAGTCGACCAGGCGGAGCGCTCGTCGGACGCTTGTGACGTTGGCACTCGTTGCAGCTCGTCACGTACTGGTCGATCGTCTGACGCATTTTAGGCCAGTAGAACCTTTCTTGCGTGCGGTAGAGCGTTCGCTCAGATCCAAAATGACCAGAAGTTGGATCGTCATGCATAGCGTGCGCAAGACGGAAACACGGAGATTCTCCGGGACCACCAGGAGATATCGTGGGCCTGTAGTAGAATAGTTCTTTTTATATAGTACCCCGTCCCGAACGCAGAAACGAGTGGATGGTGCTGATTTCCTTGCAGTAGTGAGCAGTGGTTCTAAAGTTCTGTCCTTCCGCTGCTCGATCTTGAAGGTATTAATATCAGGAAATCCTGGCTCCAGCTATGCGATATAGCGATCGAAGTTGTCCGCGTCGCAGTCCGTTGTCGGAAGCGGCCGACGCGAGAGGCAGTCAGCGCCGGCGTGCCGTCGGCCGCTTTTATAAGAAGCGGTAAAATCATACTCTTGTAAACCAAGTGTCCAACGCGCACGCAGACCTGACGAATCATGGAGATTTACCAGCCAGCAGAGAGAATGATGGTGTGGTTAACTGGCTAGCTGAATCTTGATCAGCTGAGTGCCTGTCAAGATTCAGGCAGCCTGCCGCACGTCGTCTTCCTCTTCACCCGTCTTGGATGCCCCACACTCTGTTAAGGCGTAAACCTACCACGCACGTAAGAGTGTCACACACACACACACACACACACACACCACACACACACACACACATATATATATATATATATATATATATACATATAAATATGTCACAATGTACTGACGGAACCTCTTTGGCAATGACCGTGAAAGCGATCTTCGTGACCGAATTCAGTAATTCCACTTAGAAAAAACAAACTATATTGCAAGTTATCTTTTTCTTTTTGTTTTAGCGCTAATAGATACGCAGCAACAATGATGCTCCTTCAAGTACTTCAAACGCTAATTATTGATTATGGACCGAAAGAAATTACTTTGAAAAAAACTGCGCTCCAATTAGAGAAACAGTCAGCGTTATGAAAGATGTAGCACGCAGAAGGCGCTGAACTGCTCGGCTTCAAGAGTGAGACTGTACAAGGGAAATCGACGTGGTAGCGAAGCTTCCGTAGAAACCCATACGTTCAAAACATGGCGGCTTATCGGCGGTTCATGAGGCTTAGCGCCATCTGTGTGAGGAGGGAACACTTCCGGCGGAAGAAAAATATATTGACGTCATATTCGTTAAAAAAGTTGTCGCAGTTTCATCTGAAAGGTGAAGCATCAATTGCGATAGCAAATTTGTAGAGAGATATACGGAGTAATGATATTAGCTTTATCAGCTGTATAAACTTGGACATGCAGCAGCACCGGCAACGCGCCGAACTGTTGTCGACGCCGTCGGCATTTTGCCCGCGTTCGCTCAAAATGCGTGCGGCGTTGGTGACTGTTGCCGGAGCCTCTGATATAAATAGGCACTTGGTGCCACAGCTAAACGTCGCCTCCCTTCCCTCCCCCTTCCCCCCCTCCCCCACGGCCTCTCGCGCATCGGAAGAAGGCGCGTTTGCTCTACATATATGGTGATTGTAAAGGAGGAAAGAGACGCCTACTTCTGCAGCCCTTAAGGAAGCACGGCGCAGAACGCGCGTTTGTTCTCCGCCGTGCGTTCACTCCCCGTGAAAGAGCGCGTCCCTCGCGCCCTTTCACTCGCACATACAGCGTTCGGCGGCGCGCGGCCACGATTTCATCTCCATTGACGTCATACGGAACCTCACGGCGACGGCGACGCCGACGGCGACGGCGACGCCGACGGCAGAAATCTGCTTTTGAGTGTCCATATAATTGCTATCGCAATAAAAGTTGTCGCAGTTTCACCTGAAAGGCGAAGCATCAATTGCGATAGCAAATTTGTAGAGAGCTATACGGAGTAATGATATTAGCTTTATCAGCTGTATAAATTTGGACATGCAGCAGCACCGGCAACGCGCAGAACTGTTGTCGACGCCGTCGGCGTTTTTCCCCCGTTCGCTCAAAATGCCTGCGGCGTTGGTGACTGTTGCCGGAGCCTCTGATATAATAGGCATTTGGTGCCGCAGCTAAACGTCGTCTCCCTTCCCTCCCCCCCTCCCCCACGGCCTCTCGCGCGTCGAAAGAAGGCGCGTTTGCCTACATATATGATGATTGTAAAGGAGGAAAGAGACGCCTACTTCTGCAGCCCTTAAGGAAGCACGGCGCCGAACGCGCGTTTGTTCTCCGCCGTGCGTTCACTCGCCGTGAAAGAGCGCGTCCCTCGCGCCCTTTCACTCGCACATACAGCGTTCGGCGGCGCGCGGCGACGATTTCATCTCGATTGACGTCATACGGAACCTCACGGCGACGGCGACGGCAACGGCGACGGCGACGCCGACGGCAGAAATCTGCTTTTGAGTGTCCATATAATTGCTATCGCAATAAAACAGAAGTGACGTTATTTTGTTTCATAGGCGCGAAATTTGTTTTCGGAGACGTGCCATTAGAGCTGTATATTGAAGTGCCCCGCCATTCGTCTTGATGGGCGTTACAAGCTTTCAGCGCAGAAAGTGATGCAGGAAAAGCTCAGCCGTACGGATGTCGAAATCGCATCGCTGCACAGAACATAATTTCTTTGGAGGCCGAGGAACGCTCTGGGTGTAGATTGCGTAGAGTGCTCATGCTTTCGGTTCGCAGAGCAGAGACGCTGGCGTCGCCGTCGTGAGCAGTGGCACTTCGCGTCGGATCCGCCAATTTTCGGCCCTCGTGCTGGTTGGTCTCGCCCTATCCGGATAGTTTCTTCACGAGTGGGTGAGGCAAGCCGTCAGGATCATTTTGATACTAATCTTCTCCCGATACATTCCCGGGGTGGGCCAGGAGAGTTTCGGAAGCCCTTGATCACGCCGTGCGCCAACCTAGGTCTATCCGGCCTAGCTCGAGTGCGGCCGCCTGCACGCTAACCCAAAGACGGCGGGGTGACCACCCCGCCTCCCGCAGTTACCTCGTCGCATATCTCCCGGCTGCCCATTGCCATGAAGAATGCTGTCAAAGGACAGGAGGTGACCCCTGAAGTACTTTAGGACGCTTCCTGGCAGACGCCAAGCCTCCGCGCCCAAGAACAACGCCGCGCAGCGTTGCGCCTCGCCGCCGCTGCCGCAGCAAATCTTCGTCACCATCGAAGCAGGAAGTGGCAAGCCGCCACGCTCCGCTCCCTCGCCTCCCGGCCGACACGATTCACGTCGTCGGCCGTCTCAAAACCACCGTCGACCTCACCAAGCTCCAGCCTTGGCTGATACACCGCCTTGCTGCAAGCAGCGAGCCTGCAAGACCTCCCGCCTGCATCTCGCGACACGGTGCGGATCCACCCGGTCAACAACACCTTTACGCTCAGCATCGCGGTATCGGCTCGCGCTCAAGCCTACCTCCGCATCACCTCTCTCATGGCGTACGGCACTACCTTCACCGTCCACCTTTATGCTCCACCGCCGGACGATCCCCTACGGGGCATACTCTACCACGCCTTCGACGATTTCACAGATGAAGCCATCCATGATGACCTCCAGGCAAGCAATCCTGCACTTTCTGTTGTGGGTGGCCGCCGTATGGACAAGACACCCCACATCTTGGGGTCACTCTCACTGACACTAAAATACCCCGGTGGATCTTCTACCACGGCGTCCTCCTTTGCCTCCTTCCTTTCTACAACAAAGTATAGGCCTATGTCAACTGCCGCTCGACTGGGGGGGGGGGGGGGGGGCAGCGAACCGACTTTCCCAAGCCATGACAAGACCGGGGCCATGGTTGCGTCGACTCTCACCACCCACCTCCCGATGGTTCGCCCCTCTCCTGCACCCCCCGCTGCATCGTTTGCAACGGAAACCACTCCACGAACAGCTCCAACTGTGAGCACCGCTACGTGCAACGCCCTCAACGCCCGAAGCAAGCGGCACGCAGTTCTCCGCCGCCTCCACCCTCCAAGTCGACCACTGCTTTCCCTACCCTCGCCCCGGCGGCGCCCAAACCCGCCTCTAAGCCCGTCCAGTCGGCGTGATCCCGCCCCCCCCCTCCCCTGCGCTCCCTCGAGGTCCCCCTCGCCACAAGTCATCGCACTGCAGCAGGAAAACGCATCCGTACAATCACTGCACAAACCGCTCAACTTGCGGCACAGAAGACCCAAATTGACTCTTTCGCAGCCCAATTGCGAGCTCTTGAAGAGGAGCTCGAGGGCACCCATCACTCTCCCACTAAGTCTGACCTCCTCAATCACCTCCTCTTCTGACATGGACGTTCAGACCCCCCAAAGGAGGCACTATACTCGGGGTCAACTTTCTGTGGCAATGCAGTCAAGGCTACAGAGCCGAACCAGGCCGTTTCGTCAGTGTCACTGCGCAGCTGGAAGTAGTTCCACACACAAAAAAGTTTTTTTGTGCGTAACCTAATTATTTTAAAATGTGCAGTTATAATTTTAGCTGCTAATTGATAATGCCAGAAAATTATTAGTGATATTATGTGAAATAGCGTTATATTTAAGATTTTTCGGGTTTTCTTTAGTTGCCGCGTTCCCCACTGCTGTCGCATTGGCTCTCTTCCTTCACCATCTCCCTTGAGAAAAAAAATGGCCTCCGCGTCGCCAGTGCGTTATTCCTCCCGTTGGTCGCCAATTCGCTCGCCGCACAGGATATTCAAGAAGCTTGAGTACCAAAAGCTGTCGAAACAAACCAAGCAATTGGTTGGCAGCGTGTACGCCCAAGTGAGACTGACGCAACCGGGACTCTCCGTCGCTTCCGTGTTTCGTTCGGTTAGCCAGCTTACCGGCGTGAGCGAGCGTACTGTCGCACGGCTCAAGGCGGAGATTTTAAAGGGTACCCTGAAGTCCCGAAGCGTAAAAGGCTTCGTTTCGTGGCTGAGTCACCAGCAAAAGTTACTGGAAAGACAAGAGTGCCGCGGTACGATTGTTTTACCCTGTCTGCTCTTCGCCGGAAAGTACATCAGTACTACATTCGCAACGAGGCGCCAATGGCACAAAAGATCCTCAGCGAGGTAATCGGCGACACCGACATGGGGGCTACCGAAGCAGCTGAGTGTCAGAACGATTGCGCAGGCTTCCGAATGACATTGGATTTGCATTTCGGAAGCGAAAACGTAACTGTGCACTGCTGGAAAGGGACGACATCATTGTGTGGGCGGCGGAAATATCTGTGGACCATTCGAGAATGCGAAAGGAGAAACGGTACGTACAGTTACTGCTTCGATTTGTTGGACAGAGATATAAATGTCAACGATGTCAATTAAAACACCAATGCCGCATGTAAAAATTCAGAGTTGAAAAGAGTAGGAACAGGAAATAACTATGAAAGTTCTCGTACCGCTACATATTTAATTTTTAATTCACCCGTCCTCATACATGTTGCCGTTCATCTTGATTTGTATTTTTGATGGCTTTCTTCTGCGGTCTGTGGCTCTATTTGTATTTTGCCTGTTATTCTGGTTAAGCAAGCGAGGGCACAAGTACGTATCGACGTGTTCTAATGAAGTATGGATAGCTCTGAATGAAGGTATTTTGTTATTCGTGTGAGTAGGTACCTTCTGCGAACATTTATTTTTATTTTTGTATTTTCCAGTACCACCCAAAAACTGCAAAGATCTGCCTGCCCGGTAGAGTGATATTAGAAGCACATCATAATGATGTGCTTCTTGACCAGGGTGAATGCTGGGCACACCAAGGAAAAGGTGTGGGAGGACGCCACTGTGTCGTCACGTGAGGACGCCTTCGGCAAGGGTTCTCACAACTGGCTTCGCGCACCGAGAGGCAAAGGTGATCGGCTCATTGTCCTCCGTGCTGGAAGCGGAAAACGGCTTCGTGGATGGGGCATCTCTCGTTTTCCAGGCGAAAAAGAGTGTTACCAGTGACTACCACAGTGAAATG
Organism: Dermacentor silvarum; assembly: GCF_013339745.2. Taxonomy (NCBI): domain Eukaryota; kingdom Metazoa; phylum Arthropoda; class Arachnida; order Ixodida; family Ixodidae; genus Dermacentor; species Dermacentor silvarum. The sequence continues at coordinate 166,108,504 of NC_051157.2, forward strand.
GATGCCCACGCTTTGAGAGATGGTTCAAAGAACACTTGTACCAACATCGAGCCACGGAGCGTAAATGTCATGGACAATGCTTCCTACCATAGTGTTCAGCTCGAAAAGTTGCCCTCGACGTTGTCGCGCAAGGCCGAGATTCAGTCTTGGTTGACTAAAAAAAAACATCCCGTGGTCTGATGACCAGTTGTAGCCCGAGCTCAATCAGCGGTGACAGTCCAGGGGTAGGGGCTGGAACCAAAGCCACACTAGAGAGCCAGGAGTATAGGATGCAGGAGCGGGGAAGTTTCTCGAAGGTGCTTCTGGCGTTGCTGGTCTTCTGACGTAAATATACGTGATAGCTTGCGACACTCCTCTGCGTGTGCTGCAGCTTCAGACAAGGTAGTGGTTTCTGTGTTGTCAGGGCGGTACGGAAGGATAGTGTCCATTGTGGAAAAAGGTTCGCGTCCGTACAGGAGAAAGAAGGGCAAAAATCCCGTGGTAGTCTGCGTGGCGGTATTATAAGCGTAGGTAAGAAATGGTAGAACATGGTCCCATTTGGTTTGGTCAGATGCAACGTACATGGCCAGCATGTCGCCAAAAGTTCGATTAAATTGCTCGGTCATGCCATTAGTCTGCGGATGGTATGCAGTTGTGGTGCGATGAATGATGCGGCATTCTTTGAGAAGCCTCAATGACGTCGGAGAGGAAAACGCGCCCTCTGTCACTGAGTAATTCCCTGGCAGCTCTGTGGCGAAGGATGATGTGGCGCAGGAAAAATCAGGCGACGTCACGTGCGGAAGCGCTGGACAAAGGGGAAGTTTCCGCATAGCGCGTAAGATGGTCGATTGCCACGATTACCCAGCGGTTGCCGTCTGATGTGGTAGGCAGAGGTCCATAAATGTCGATACCTAGTCGATCGAAAGCACGTGCTGGGCAAGGCAAAGGCTGCAATGGAGTGGTTGAACGACGAGGGGGATCTTTGCGGCATTGGCAAAAGAGACAGGAGTGGACATAATGACGGATGAGTCGATACATCCCTCGCCAGTAGTAACGAAGGCGTAGACGAGCATACGCCTTTAGCACACCTGCATGTGCGCACTGGGGATCGTCGTGGAACGCTGCACAAATATCAGAACGTAGATGCCGAGGGATGACAAGCAACCATTTGCGGGCGTCCGGGAGGTAGTTACGACGGTACAAGAGCCCGTCACGAATGGAGAAGTGATGTGCTTGGCGACGTAAGGCGCGACTGGTAGTTGTTGTCGATGAGCTGAACAAGAAACTGAGCATTGACAAAATCCAAGGGTCTTTCTTCTGCTCAATAAGGATATCCGTGGCAACAAGACTCGGACAATGAGGCCTTCGGGGAGGTAACCTCGTCTGTTAGTGACGAACAAGACAAGGCATCAGCATCCGGGTGTTTTCGGCCAGAACAGTACAGCACTAGAATGTCGTATTCCTGCAGTCGAAGCACCCATCGAGCAAGACGAGCAGATGGTTCTTTAAGGACGACAGCCAGCACAGCGAATGGTTATCAGTAATCACGTCAAATGGGCGGCCATAGAGATACGGGCGGAATTTGTTCATGGCCCAAATTATAGCCAGGCACTATTTTTCAGTTACAGAATAGTTCGATTCAGGTTTAGTGAGTGCACGACTGGCGAAGGCGACGACGTATTCATCGAACATCGAAGCCAGCCATTCTCTGGGCGACAACGGCACCAACGCCGACGCCACTGGCATCCGTGTGGATTTCTGTTGGAGCGCTTGGGTCGAAATGGCGCAGGATTGGGGGAGACGTCAAGAGACGACGCAGTTTCGTGAATGCGGCATCGCAATCCGGTGACCAGGTCGAAAGGTTGTGGTAACCACCAAGAATCTGCGTTAAAGGTTCTATTATGATGGCGAAATTGCGGATGAAACGGCGGAAGTATGACGCTAACCCGTGAAGCTGCGCAGGTCTTTCAAAGTCTTTGGTCGTGGAAACTGGGCAACAGCTTGTAGTTTTGCCGGATTAGGGAGTACAGCTTCTTTCGACACGACATGGCCAAGGATGACCAGCTGCCGGGGCAGCGAAGCGACACTTCTTCAAGTTAAGCTGGAGGCTAGCATTGGCGACGCATTTGAGTGCACGTTCAAGTCGAAGTAAGTGAGACGGAAAGTCGGTGAAAAGATAACGATGTCGTCCAGATAACACAGGCATATCTGCCATTTGAGGCCGCGCAAGATGTCCATAATTCTTTCAAATGTGGCAGGCGCGTTACACAGGCCAAATGGCATCAGGGGTGAATTCAAATAAACCGTCGGGTGTGATGAAGGCCGTTTTTGGACGGTCTGACTCAGGCACTGGCACTTGCGAGTACCCGGATCGTAAATCTAAAGATGAGAAGAATTTCGCACTGTAGTGGGGAAGAGAGTCCGCAGCCATTGAGAGAGGAGGACGAAGTCCAGCAGCCCGGAAGAGCGCGAGACAGCGACCGACGCTCTTGAGACAAGGCTGTTGCGTAGGCCCTAACTGCTGTATAAATAAACCCCTTCACAGTTTGGTGGAAAGGTGCCGGGTATCGATCCCAGTCTCCCAACCTGGAACTACGAAGCCGTACCTTACCTCCAGCGTCAGCGATGGCGGAAGAAACCACCACGCAAGGCTCCTCTGAGACTCAAAGCCACCGTCTGTCCCGGCGTGCTGCCTCAGCGTCACCCACCGATATTCAGCGGGACTGATGATCAAGACGTCGAGACTGGCTGACAACTTATCAGAGGGTAAGCGCAGTCAACAAAATGGGACGATGCGACTAGGCTGACCAATGTAATCTTTTACTTGACGCGGCGTCGCCAGTCTCTGGTTCCGGAACCACGAAGCGAGATTAAAATCTGGGCCTCGTTCAAAACAAAGTTTTTGTCGGAAATCTTCGGCCGCCCCGCGGTACGCAAACTCCGCGCAGAACAGCGACTTCGTGACGTGCTCAACAACCCGTGAGAACTTCACCAGCTATATTGAAGACGTCGTCGACTTGTGTAAGCGTTTAAACCCGTCGATGCACGAGTCGGACAGAGATCAGGCAAATCCTCAAAGGAATAGCTGATGACGCATTTCAAATCTATTGGCAAAAGACCCACAACCGTCGCCGATGTCGCAGCTTGTGCCAGAGTTCGACGATTGCGCAAGCAACGGCGCCCAAACTCGCCGCCCTCTGGAACAGAACGACTCGATCGCGGCGTTGACTTGGGCGACCAGAATGCATCTGTGCTTCAGATCAAGCAGTTGTACTGAGGAGTCGCCCGACAGCTTTCCATTTTATCGAGCACGCCCGAGCCATGCCAGGCTCAACATCTGGCCCCAGTCATACGCCAAGTTATACAAGGAGAAGTCACTGACGCTTTGCCTTTCGCTCGTCCGCCACCTCCGGAGCCTGCGCCCTTGTCGTATGCGCAAGTCGTCGCTGCCGGGCCGCCTCGTCAACCGACCTATTCTTCCGCGTCGGCACCCGTTCGGCCCCCACCAGTTCCGTTCAGCCGACCAGTCCCCACAAATCCATGGCGCACTGCGGACAATCGCCCTATCTGTTATTCTTGCGGCTATGCAGGACATGTGGCACGCTTCTGTCGCCGTCGCCCTCCTGTTCCAATAGATGTCATGCGACCGTCTGCTTACGATCCTGGGCGCTTTGACGGCACAGCGCGGCTACAACAATCCTCTTCGCCCGAGCGCATGCCCTCAGCTACCCGCCGATCTCCATCCCCCCGACGTCGCTCTCTGTCACCTATGCGCCGTCGACCCTGCCCTTCTGATGCGGAAAACTAAACGTCGCAGTTCCCGAGGCACGAACTGCGTCGTCGTCGAAAAGTTCAAGTCCTCGAATTTCTCCAGCGAACCTCATTGACGTTATTGTGGATGGCTTTCGTACCCTTGCGCTTGTGGACACTGGTGCTGCCGTTTCAGTGATTGATGTAAAACTTTGCCACTTGCTTCGGAAGGTTACGACGACGTCAAGGGGATTATCCCTCCGTACCGCCAGCGCACACCATATTCAGCCGTTAGCCGCCTGCACAGCCCGCGTCATAATTCAAGATGTTGTTTATCCCATTGAGTTTCTTGTGCTACCAGCCTGTTCGCATGATGTCATCCTCGGTTGGGATTTTCTTTCTCGCCATCCTGCTGTTATTGACTGTGCTCGTGCCGAGGTGGCGTTCTCACCGTTGTGTTCCGCGTCGTCTGCACCTACAATGAAAAAGTTGTTTGTCGCCGAGGATACGACCATACCACCCAGTAGTGCAGTCCTTGTCCCCGTGTCCTGTGCCGCTGTTCGTGAGTCTACAGTTCTCTTTACACCCTCCGAGACCATTCAACACCGCAGGAATCTCACGTTGCCTTTTGCCGTTCTCGACATGACCTACGGCGCCACATCCTTATTTGTTATGAATCCGTTGCCGGTTCCCTCAACCTTACTCCGTGGAGAGTGTATCGGCACAATTCAGGCGTTCGACGTATCGTCCATCTTCTGCCTTGACGACATGGACAACTTGCAGCTTAGTGCCCTGACACCTGCTGCTAGTACGCCTGATCGAGCACCTTTAAGTATGTTCGGCTCCGCCATCGACGACGAACTTGCAGAGGTACACCGCGAGAAACTTCTTGCACTCCTCCACCAGTTTCGAGGCTCGTTTGATTGCCAGAAGACGTCATTAGGCCGCACGCATACTGTTCTCCATCCGATTGACACCGGCTCACAAGCGCCTCTGCGCCAGCGCCCTTACCGCGTATCCCCTGCTGAGCGTCATGTGATCGCCGAACAAGTTGACGACATGCTTAACCGTGGCATCATTCAGCCGTCCTGCAGCCCTGGTCGTCGCCTGTTGTTCTTGTCAAGAAAAAAGACGGCTCAATCCGCTTCTGCATCGACTACCGCCGATTGAACAAAGTTACTCGAAAAGATGTGTATCCCCTGCCACGCATCGATGATGCCCTGGACTGCTTGCAGGGAGCCGAATTCTTTTCCTCACTAGACTTACGGTCCGGTTACTGGCAGGTCCCTATGGCACCATCCGATCGCCCGAAAACTGCCTTCGTAACTCCCGATGGGCTGTATGAATTCAATGTTATGCCCTTCGGCCTATGTAATGCCCCAGCCACATTCGAAAGGATGATGGACAGTGTCTTGCGTGGGTTGAAATGGAAGACGTGCCTGTGCTACCTGGATGACGTCGTCGTTTTCCCCTGATTTCGACAGTCATCTCCGTCGGCTTCACGAGGTACTGAGCTGTTTGACGCGCGCAGGCCTTCAGCTTAACATCAAGAAGTGCCGATTCGGCGCTCGCAAACTCACCATCCTTGGCCACGTAGTCTCTAAGGACGGCGTCCTTCCCGATCCGCAGAAACTTCGTGCTGTTGCTGAATTCCCGAAGCCTACCACCGTGAAAGCGCTTCGCAGCTTCCTTGGTCTATGCTCCTACTTTCGCCGCTTTGTGCAGAACTTCGCTTCTATAATAGCACCACTGACGAAGCTGCTCAGCGGCGATAGCTGTCTGTCTGGTTGGTCGCCGGCGTGTGATGAGGCTTTCGCAACACTCGTCGTCTCTTGACTTCACCGCCCATCCTACGTCACTTCGACCCTACCGCTCCGACCAAGGTACACACGGATGCTAGTGGGATCGGCCTTGGCGCTGTCCTCGCCCAACGTAAGCCGGGCTTCTCTGAGTACGTTGTTGCCTATGCGAGTCGTGCCCTTACCAAGGCAGAGTCCAAGTACTCGGTTACCGAGAAGGAATGTTTGGCAATTGTTTGGGCGTTGCAGAAATTCCGCCCATACTTGTATGGCCATTCGTTTGATGTCGTCACCGATCATCATTCGCTCTGTTGGCTGGCTTCACTGAAGGATCCGTCAGGTCGACTTGGACGCTGGGCGCTTCGTCTACAAGAATTCGATATTCGCGTCATTTACCGCTCAGGACGCAAGCACGCCGACGCTGACGCACTTTCCCGCTCGCCCCTGCCTTGTGCCGTCGTGCCTCTTTCCCTTTCCGCGACTTCCTGTGCTAACATCGATATCACTGACATGCCTTCAGAACAGCGCAAGGATCCCTGGATCGCCTCACTGATCGACGTTCTCTCTATGCCTTCGACGACACCAGCCCCACAGCTCTCTCGTGCCCTTCGTCGCCAAGTACCTCATTATGCGCTCCGGGACGCCATGTTGTACCACCGCAACTACCAGCCCGATGGTCGAAAGTGGCTTCTTGTTATACGCCATTTGCGCTCCGACCTGTGCGCGCACTTTCACGCAGACCCACAAAACGCGCATGCTGGCGTTTTGAAAACGTATGATAGACTGCGCCAGCGATTCTACTGGCGTGGAATGTACACATACGTCCGCAAGTACATTCGTTCCTGCATTGAGTGTCAACGCCGGAAAACAACTTGTCACACGCCTGGCCCATTACAACCTTTGCCGTGTCCCGCTCGCCCGTTTGATAGGATCGGCATCGACCTGTACGGACCCCTTCCTTCCACCCCTGCGGGCAATCGGTGGATTATTGTGGCCGTCGACCATCTCACTCGATATGCCGAAACCGCCGCTCTTCCAACAGCTTCAGCTCGTGATGTTGCCTTATTCATGTTGCGCAGCTTCGTTCTTCGCCACGGTGCGCCACGCGAGCTGCTTAGCGACCGAGGGCGTGTGTTTCTTTCTCAAGTCGTCCAAGAGCTTCTTAGTGAGTGCAATATCATTCATCGCACCACTACAAGTTATCATCCGCAGACTAATGGCTTGACGGAACGCTTTAACCGAACACTCGGTGATATGCTATCCATGTACATAGCCTCCAACCATTCTAATTGGGACTTGGTGCTTCCGTTTGTGACATATGCCTACAACACAGCCACGCAAGCCACCACTGGATTTTCCCCTTTCTTTTTACTATACGGACGTCAGCCATCTTCCACACTGGATACTATACTTCCATACCGCCCGGATGCATCCGAATACCGCCCAGCCTCAGAACTTGCTCAATGCGCCGAAGAGTACCGCCAACTCGCACGCTTATTTACATCAGTGACACAAGGTCTTCAAAAAGAGCGCCTTGACTCGGCTGAACCTACCCCTACCTTCCCTGTTGGCTCGTTCGTGTGGCTTTCAATTCCTTGCCCCACCCCTGGTCTCTCCCGCAAGTTTGCAGCGAAATATCACGGTCCCTACCGGATCGTTGAACGCACATCGCCGGTGAACTACGTCGTCGAGCCTGTGACACCTCCCACCGACAGACGCTGCCACGGTCGTGAAACAGTCCACGTGAGCCGCTTAAAGCCCTACTACGACCCTCTGGTGCTTGCCTCACCTTGAGTCGCCAGGATGGCTCCTCTTCGCCACCGGGGCCAATGTAGTGGGGAAGAGAGTCCGCAGCCATTGAGAGAGGAGGACGAAGTCCAGCAGCCCGGAGAGCGCGAGACAGCGACCGACGCTCTTGAGACAAGGCTTTGCGTAGCCCTAACTGCTGTATAAATAAACCCCTTCACAGCACGAATGACCTGCAAAGCGGTCGAGGAGATCGACGATCTGGGCGTGCTGACTTTGAGTGAGGTTGGGATCAATACATCGAGAAAATGTTGGGTCGCACGGCAGTGTCGGAGGAGAAACTTGAAGGGAAGCTTGGCTCGATTGCATCAGCATAACGAAGACACTCATCGTGGAGCAGGCTAGCAGGGCAAGGAAACATGTTCGAGACATAAAGTTTGCTGGAACCTTGTCGAATGGCAAGAAGGGCAAAAGGAAGCAAGAATGGATGACGGCGAGCAACAAGTTTAGACGGCCTGAAATGAACAGTAGCGTCGGAAAACCCAACGCAGGAAACGGGTACAAGTGCAGCAGAGTATGGAGTAATATCGGTGTCGGTGGTGACGACCACACGACCGGAAGCGTCATCAGTATCTTCAAGAACGTTGGTGCCGAATGGCGACAGAGCGAGTTCAGCACGTGCACAATCTGTAACGGCATGGCGAGATGACAGAAAGTCCCATCCTAAAATCATGGCACGTGAGCAGTGGGGCAGAATAGCGAACTTAACACGGTATAAAGTGCCGTTTATAACAACACGCACGGGACACTTCCCTAAGGGTTCAATCGGCGCAGCGCTTGCGGTGCGTAAGGAAACGGCAGAATATGGCTGCGCGACTTTTCTTACTTGAAGACGAAGCTGGTTGGAAATCACTGAGATTGCTGCTCCCGTGTCTACAAGCGCATGGACGGCAATGTCTTCTGCATAAACTTCAAGGACGTTCGCAGGAAAAATTAGGCCTTCAGGAGTTCGTTGATATCGCAGTTCTTGCCTCCGGAACTGCGTTCCTTAGTTTCCTCTCGGATAGCTTCAGGGCGACGGACAAGCGGCGACAGAGAACGCTGACGGGGTGACGGAGACCGATGGGTATTGAAGGTGCGGGAAGCAGGAGGTGAGGCTTCAAAGTTCTGAGCGGCAGGAACGGAACGGAGAGTCGAAACCGTTGCTTGGTGCCCTCGGAGAATCCGAAGGATACCATCCGCGCCGGCGGCAAAACCGCACTACATGCCCTGGCAGGCCGCACGAATAACAGATAGGGCGGTTGTCACGGGTGCGCCATGGATTGAGAACAGCGGGCTGAGACTGATGGAGATATTGGCGAGATGGGCGCACGGGCTGCTGTGGCGGCCAGTAGCTGCTTGTAGGTGCATATGTATCAGCTACTTGCGGAGATGAGGGAAAGGCGCTGGTAGGTCTGGATTGAATTGCTGCAGACGGAGGCCTTGGATTCGCGACAACGGCAGCATACGTAAGTGGAACAGGCGGAGGAGGGGGTTGATGAGCAAGTGGTACCATTATACTGTCCGCAGTGCCACTTCTGCGTCATGATGCGAAGAAGTGGTGAACTACGCTCGATCGCCGCACCTACCCATCTAGCCACCATAATAACAAGTTTATTCGCGTCCCACGTGCCGTTCTGATGACAACTGCACATGATGACAGGTGCTGATGAAGAATATGCGGAGAAGGAGTGGCTCCTCCAGGAAATTTCTGAACTTGCCGCCGAAGTACGCCGAGAAATTGGATAACGCAGGTCATCCAATGCGTCGCCGCCTTCCAGAGCGGCTGCGGTCAGGCATGGTGTGGTCGCAGCTTTGCAGTCTTCTCAAGGACTTACACGTGTATTATTATGGTTTATAGTGCTTGTAAAATCAGTAATGAGCAGTATTGTTTTAAATCTCACCTGTCGAATGGCTGCTGAAATGATGCCCGTGTCTCGGAATCTCCCACCCGTTAGGGTCAGCAGAGACGGCGCAGCTGCGAACCACGAAGCAACGTCGCCTGTTCAGCTTGACAGCTCATGTAACCCTCGTAGTCGGTGTTTACCTTAATAAGCGAGGTAGTTTCTATGGTTCTTGAGGATAAATGCTTAATTCTTTGTAACCGTGGGTGCAACAAACAGGAGCCACGTGCACTTAGCTAAGCTGTAACACTTGAAGAGCCAAACGGACGTACCGTCGCATTCCATTCAATCGCCTCGACAACGGAACCGGGGCTGTGTTCCACTTTTCCCAAGAGCGTTGTGCGCAATAGCGTCCCTTTTGAGCAGCTGTGCGCTACTCTTTAAAGTGCACTTGTTGGAAGTGGACTTTAAATGTTTAGCTAACGGGTGGCCTGTGATGATTTGGTCTTCCTAAGTCAACGAGGAGTTGTTTACCCGGGAGTGTATTTGTACTTGCATGGTTCGAATTATTGTGGCCACCACTGAGACTAATTCGCAGTGGGAAAAATAAACAACGAAGCCTAATGTTAATAACAAGACATGAACATATAATTAACACAAACTGTCACACACATGAACTAGCTAACCAAGATACTAAGACTACTAGAAACGTTCATGCACTTCTCAATGTTCTCACATGATAAATAATTATATATAACGGTAAAGTTCGTGACCGGTCACAATTACTTGCCATGCGTCGGTGCGGCTGTATGGGGTGGCGTTGCGACGGCCAGTCAGTTGCAGGGCGTCGGTCACGTGACGATAAGACGACAAGACACTACTTGCGTCTTGAGTATTGTCCGCAGCTCGGCCAAGGAGTCGCAGCAAGGGCATAGGAAGGGTTTGCCTTCAGCACCATGTCACCAGGATCCGCGAACACCAAAGGCTGGAGGTTAGACAGAGGTCGGATCGTCACACTGCAGTCATGAAACTCGGGCCCGCAGCCCGACAGCTTCGCTTCTCCGCATGGCGCTCCCGAAGTCTTTGAGACTCGGACCCACAGTCCGACAGCCTCGCTTCTCCGCCTGGCCCTCCCGAAGACTTTGAGACTCGGACCCACAGTCCGACAGCCTCGCTTCTCCGCCTGGTGCTCTTGAAGTCTGAGGTTCGGACGCAGAGCCCGACAACCTTGCTTCGTCCCTTCGTGCACCGGCTTTTTTTTTCGAACGCCGCCTTCCTTCTTCTCTTCTTTTGCTACCTTCTAGCACCCGTGTATCTTCGTGATTGGCTGTTGGCGGAGATGCCGCATCAGGCGAGCTCGCGCCGAATCCCGCCATTCTTTTTCTCCTTTCATAGCCACTGATCGTCCGCCGCACAGGCACGCGCACATAAGTGTTTGTACATGATGTGGCCCAAGATAAACTCAACCCAAAGCAAGTCAAGAACACATGAACTATAAAGCGATTTTATTACGCGAAACGTCGTTCTTCTGGCGTCAGTTGCTCAGACGGATGTACAATATCGCCTCACAGTTGATGTTTTCTTTACTTGCTTTGGGTTCAGTTTATCTTGGGTCACACTATATAGCTGTGTATTTCGTGCTCTTACCCCTAAGCAATCAAAAGGCAGGCACTGTCTATGACTTAGGAGTGCTTCTTCTTGGGAAAGTTAGTAATTCGTGCTGTGCGGTAGGTGCGTGACTTAGTGAGGCACACGAAGCCACATAAGGGCGTTCCCGTATGTATTTGTCTGCCTCACTAAGTCCTGGTATTTCAGCACACCCCCGTGCATTTTTTACATTCAATTTCAACCACCTGAGCTCGTGCGGTGCATATTTTTTGCAGGCTCGCCGGCTGGTGCTTCAGTGTTGGAGCCCCCAGAATATGCGACTCAGCTGTTCGACTTAACATGTCATGGCAACGACGTTTGCGCTTCACCCTGCGTCCTCATAGATCCAGATGAGAACACCCAATGTACGCCCTGTGAGGCAGTGGCCTCTACAGGCTACACAGTAGGGAGTTCAGAAACGGGCGCTCCCCCGGTACAGGATGAATCTGGTGACATTACAATGCCGAGAATACAAACTGCTCGCAGTAAGCATTTCAGAAAAATTCGCTACACCTCTGTTTACGTAAAAAGAACATACCCTGCTTTTTAACATGCCATACACCATTACATTTCCTCTGCTGTTTCTGGCAGCGCCCCAGTGTTAGCAGTATACACACGGGCACTTTGTTGTCTTTAATAAATACTGACATTCTGATGAAACAAAACAATGGGAAATGATTGGCACAAGCGTGAGCCGTGCATGGCCTGTTCAAAAACTCCAGGTGGAAATGTATATAAAATAGCAACAACCTTATCGTGTTTTTATGCATCATATTGTTCAGTTACACATAGGCAAGTTTGCAATTCATGCCATATTTTTAGAAAGGAGGAAGCCTCAAGCAGAACCGAATGCAGACCATGAGTTTCTGAAGAAACGGTGGCGCCATGGAAGCATTATTAGAGAGAAGGAGATAGCAGTGGAAAGAATGGAAAGAATACAGGTGGAGAAAGTGTAGCACGAAAGAAACTGAAGACACAGATGAAGTGTGAACTAAAGCAATGCAGAATGGAAAGATTTTCTGCTGCGCGAACAAGAGCTTAAGTTAGGGGCTGATGAGCTGCACCAACAGCAAGAAAAAAAGAAACTGCAAACCACAACTCAACAAAACTGATTGCTCTTCTTGAAGCACTTGTAAACAAAACAAAAAGTAATAAATAAAGTTTTTGAGCGAAGTATTATGCTCTCTGCAAGATTATCGCGGTATGTTCATTGACCTTGCTTATTGCTGTCTGGGATAGATAATCGAACAGGCAAGGCGGCTCCAGCCCGAAGTAGGAGGACGCCTGGTTGCTTTACATACACGTGTGACAGCTGCTGAGAAGCACGCTTACTCGGTACCTTCTAGGCACAGCCTGCAAGAAGAGCTTTCCACAAAATCAAACTGCGAGATTATCTTCGCGAATCCCCATGCCACACATTGCCTCACTGCGATCATATCAGCATTGAACTGCTCTTCCATGCTTGTGAGTCGCGCACCCGCGTAAGGCTTCATAGGAAGTTGTCGCATCGGATACGCAGGGTGTCCGTATATCAGGAAGGCCTCCCGGAACAAACAGCTCCAGTTTCTCGTAGAGCTTGCTCTAACTCAGAATTCCTGAAAGTACAGCGTCATAGAAATCAGTGCCTCAGGAACATTTAACAAAAGTATGATAATAAATACATTAATAATGAGAATAAGAAAATTTACTTGAGCAAGGAGTCAATAACCTACGCTAAGCAGGGCAATAAGGTAGTGCATGTTTTCTCAGGTCGAGATTCCAGCTTATAGGCTCCGTACAGTCGAGTTTGCGGCTGCTCTGGCGCCATCTGGCGCAGCGACGCACCAGTTGGGAAGTGGGCGCCGCAGCTAGGCCGGCTCGATGAGTATTCTTTCCCGCGCGCTACATTTCGTCTCTGCCACGGTTGAAGCCGTTTTGCTTTGTTCACCAGCCTCCTTATTTTTTTGTACGTCTTGCGACGGTGCAATGGCATGCGCTTCATCGGCAAGCGTCGGAGGTGAAAAAAAGGCAAGTGGAAACGGAGACACTGCTGCGTAAAGGGCTGTCACAACCACGAAGGCCAGCCGGGGATAAAGTTGTACAGGTTTCCTGGCAAGTCTTATGAGATCGAACAGCGAAAGAAATGGGTCGCAGCTGTGAGGAGAGTAAAGTCAGCTTCTTTGATATTGTGACAAGGTTTTGTTCTGTAAAGCGTGCTACATGTGCGTTTCACAGCTCGTTGTGCGACGCCAGCGGCCATGGCCAGTGCTGAACATTTAAAGAAATTTGCCACGACTTTGCTGATTTGACGACTGCTTGCCATTGTCTTAGTATTCGGTATGATCAGCATAGCACTGGCATGTGCGATGAGCAATATTTTATGCCAAGGAAGCCTATTTTGTGCTGGCGAGCACTAACTCGACGATCCTCGTTTCGGCCGCTGGCGCTTGAGAGGCGCGGTTTCACATGGTGCGATTTTTCTTGTGATATACATTTGCGATGTATCATTGTAAAAGCAAAGCGCGTATGCAAGGAAAGGAATTCGCATGCGATATCGTATCTCGTGAAAGGGCCTAATGAGCCTCGATCATTGTACATGAGAAGAACGAACATTCGCGTCATGTAAATTAAGATCGCCTAGTTAATAAATCTCGTTTATCAGCGCAGCAGGTGGCTCCGACTGGGTCCCAAACGAGTCAACGAGGATAGCATGGTCACTGCCACACGATCCAACAATCCGAATTGTTTAGCTCACTCGACATGACTGTGCTGACGACAGCCTACGAGTGAGCGTGTAGCTGCACGCGGTCCAGATCGAGCTGTATGACAATCTAAAGTAACAGTGTGACAGGGGCATCAAATGATAGGCCGCGGAGTACAACGCGTCGGAGTGAAATGAGGCATGCATTGCGAACAGTGAGGCGTCGATTAAAAATAGGTTTCAGGATGTCACGTTTTCAGGGTGCCTGTTTAGTGACTTCAATTTAGTATAACAGTAAGCTTTACTCACGTGAAGGATGACGTCGTATACTTGCTTTCCCTGTTGCGAATGGCACTTCGCGTGAACGTCCACGCCGTCTTTCACACAAACATGCGAAGCAGCGTAGAGCTTGTCTCCGCTGGTTAACGCTGCACCGTGAAAGTAATCGTCTATTCCTCTAATAGGCCTGAACCCCGCAAAAACTATTTGTGCCATCACAGAGGGCCACGCTTGTACTTTCACGTACACACACGCACAAAAAAGAAAGCGGATCGCGGATATATGTGCGGCTTTCGGAGGCGTGTATACGTAGTTCCGAAATCTCGCTGTCTTCCCCCTTCCCAGGTTCGCGACGCCCGTCACATGCGACGCTGAGCATCGCGCCACCGCTGCTGCGCAGCAGCGCCGCCTGTTCACTGTACGGAGCCTATAGCGCTATTAAAGGGGATCAGTCAGTATAAAATGAAAAAAAAAACGTTGTGTTAGAGAACGGTCACTATTATATCGATGCCTATTGAGCTGTGCTGCGAGATCTCGCACATAGTATATGGGAAGTGTGTAAGCACCACTGAATGCCTAACGTGACACCTACCAGCATCATGCTGCTCCCTGCGTACTGTGCGTCGAGTTCCCAGACGAGCCCGTTCGCGCACATCAATGCCTGGTACATCAATGGGTGGAGTTTTGTGGCCGGAAATGTAAGCGCGCTGATCATTGAGGGCCGGCATATTGAGTGGAGCTCCTTTCAAATATACTGCCTGAAAGCAATCGCAAAGTAATGTCAGAGCAGCGTTACAGAAGTTAAATACATAGCAATGGTATTTTTTTCATTTCTAGCACAAGGATATCAAGTAAGAAAGTAGAATACGCAGTTAAACTTACATTGCTCATGTCCCACAGATCCGCCGGTGTGAGCCACCGGTGGCAGAGTAGATCGTCGAGGAAAAACGTAATTTTTTTCAATGTGGAACATCATTTTGTCCGAAACACTTGAAATGGCGCTAGTTAAGTTTCTTCTCCTCCAGGTCTTCCAGACAGACGATTCTTAAAGAGTCCTCGTAGCTGTCCGGTGACACTTTGCACTCAGGGAGGCCAACTTAGGAAAACATCGGTTTATTGTAAAAAAAAAGTAGCATACATCGACTAGTGGCGGCCGATTATCGGCTCACTCGCCTCCCCTCTATTTCATCTCTACACACTCTTTAAATCCCTTGCTAATTGGGGCGAGACCCTTGTTTTAGGTCCCCTCTCTCACATTCTACCAATCAGTTTTTCCAAGTGGCGCGATCGTCAACAATACACACTGTACCCGCCCCTCAATTTCCAGTCCGGTTTTTGGAACACAGTTTTGGAACAATATCACTTAAACGAACGCCCCATGGCCCTCTTGTTCGAGGTTCACACGCCTCGGTGCAGTTGGCCCGGTGCAATGGCATGCCCCGCGAATACATAAATCGCCCCGCGAGCCACTAACCCTGGACATGCCGCAGAATCGTACTCGAGCGCAGCGTTGCCGCCAGGTCTCCCGTTACCTAGTACGTTGCTCGGCGGCGTAAGATGTGTGTCTCCCACACCGCAACGGAAATGCCGCCCCCCCGGCAGTGCCTGTGTTTTTGTTAGCCCCGAGAATGCGCTTATATCCCGTTGAGTGACATGCGCGTGGTGATGCGGCTGCTTGGCCTTTCGTTCCGTACGCTTCTCCGTTAAATGTCCGTATATCTTAGGCACCGCAGTGGAAGTGCGCTATCGACAGCGGTCCTTGTCTCGAAAAGCAGCGCTGTTCTAAGAACCCAACGACGTCGGCTGTGAAAGAATAAACAACCGCGCAGTGCATGCTTGTGGCCCCCGGGTGCGTTCAATGCATGCAAGACTGATTGTATCAGCCAACTTCACTGCGTTGTAATGGCGACCGAAGAAGTCTTGTAAATCACACAGGTGGTTCGGTTAGGCCAGGCAACGTAAGCACATGCACGGGCTTTCTGGGCAGACATCACTCCTTGAGCGCTTGTCACGTAGTCCGGCACTTGCAACGCTTTCACAAGAACAGGGAAGTCTTGTTTTTCAAACCGGAATTGGCGACGGAACGTGGGGTCTGGGATTGCATAAATGTCGAGGAGCCCTTCCTGGCTGCATTCAACCTGGGTCTTGGTTCGCGCTCGCGCATTGTAATGATTCAATGTCGTGCCAGCTTATGTAGGCCAAGCAAAAGGATCCCAAAGAACACTTGAGCGCTTCATGATTTTGGAAACAGGAAGACGGATGCTCTTAAAGATAAGCGGGTAATATCATCAGCAATTTCAATGACACAGTAAAAGCAGCGGAGGAATTCTATACTGACATGTACAGTACCCAGAGCAGCCAAGCCACTTTCATTCGTAGCAGTGATGAACAGGACACCGAGGCTCTTTAAATAAATAGCGATGAAGTTAGAAGGGCCTTGGAAGACATGACCAGGGGAAAGCTGCTGGAGAAGATGGAATAACAGTTTTAATCAAGATGGAGGAGATATCATGCTTGAAAAGCTTGCGGCCCTTTATACACAATGCTCACGACATCAAGTGCACCAGAAAGCTGGAAGAACGCCCATTATATTAACCCATAAGAAGGGAGACGTTAAGAATTGAAGAATTATAGACCTATTAGCTTGCTTTCAGTATTGTATAAAATATTCACCTAGATAATTTGCAATAGATAGTTATGTAGGTTTTCGGCGCAAAAGCAAGTAAGGCTATGATGCGCCAGATTTGCAATAGAATCAGAGCAACATTTGACTTCAGTCAACCAAGAGAAAAAGGCTGGCTTAAGGAAGGAATATTCTACATGTCATCAATCAGGTAATCAACACATCTTCGTAGAACAATCAACTCTCTATATGGCTTTCTTAGCTTATGAAAGTGCATTTCATTCAGTAGAGATACCAGAAGTCATAGAGGCATTGCGTAATCAAGGAGTACAGGAAGCTTACGTGTTTGGCAAATATCTACAAGATTCCACAACTACCTTGGTTCTCCACAGAAAAGTAGAAAGTTACCCATCAAGAAAGTGGTCAAGCAAGGATACACAATCTCTCCATGCTAATAACTGCAGGCTTAGAAGAAGTTTTCAAGCGCTTATTGAATCAACGGTGAATATCTGAGCAACCTTCGGTTTCCGATGACATGTCCGATTCCGCAACAATGGGGGTGAATTAGAACAATTGATTTAGGACCTTAACTAAGAGACTGTAAGATTGGGGTTGAAGATGAATATGCAGAAGACAAAGATAATGTCAATAGCCTGGCAATGGAACAAGAATTCAAGATCGCCAGTCAGCGTCTAGAGCTTCTAAAGGAGTGTTTAGTAGGTCAATTTCTCAAAGGGGACCCTGACCATGAGAAGGAAATCTACAGAGAATAGAACTGGATTCCAGTGCATACGGCAGGTATTACCAATATCCTGACTGGGATCTTAGCACTGTCGTTGAAAAGAAAAGTATACAATCGTTGCATTCTACCGGTGCTAACAAATGGGGCAGGAACTGGAGGTTAACCATAAAGCTCAGAACAAGGACAAAAAGCGATGGAAGAAAGATGGTAAGCCTAACGTTAAGAGACAGGAAGAGAGTGGTGTGAGTCAAGAGCAACGGGGATAGCCGATATTCTAATTGACGTTAGGAGAAAAAAAATGGAGCTGGCCAGACCACGTAATGCATAGGATGGATAACCGGTGGAACATTAGAGTTACAGAATGGATACCAAGACAAAAGAAGCGCAGTCGAGGATGGCAGAAAATTATGTGGGATGATGAAGTTAGGCTATTTGCTAGCACAAGTTGGAATCAGCTAGAGCAAGTCAGGGGTAATTTGAGATCGCAGGGAGAGGCCTTCTTCCTGCAGTGGACATAAGTATAGGCTGATGATGATGATGACATGCGACTTGCTGAAACTTCGTTTTCTTGTCTTCAAGCGACGTCGTGACGTTGCAAACTCGTCATTTTGAACAACGTGTGGTGGTAAAAATAATTAAATAAACAATAAAAAATTGTCCGACGACAGGATTCGAGCAAAGTATCTCTAGCACACAAGCCTGATGATTAAGGCACGCGTAGACAAGCAGTCAATCGCCAAGCAATCAATCTATACAATCGCAAGGAAAGGAAGTGAACGCAACGCTAACTCTGAACACGGATTTATATTTTATATTACTGTATGATTCCAGCCATGAAGAGATGTATCAGCATTAAAATCGTGACGAAGTTCGTTCTGGTTGTACAACGTCGAGTGCTTTGAAACTAAGTGTTGGGCATGTGAGCTAACTGTTAGGATCTGCTGTGGTATCTTTACGGTAGATGGAGGTGCAAGTAAGCACTTATGTATGATGGAGGAAACTTACTCAAGCACCCACCAAAACCTAAAAATAAAAGGGAAGCGGAATGCAGCAATAATGAAACACAGAGCATGTGGGGCCTCAATAAGTGTGAGTTGGAGCGTGGAATCTGGAAAGGAGTTATGGTGTCAGTGCTAACGTTCCCAAATGCCATTCTATGATTAAAAATTAGATATCTTGTCGAGGTTGGAAGTTGGAGGATGAAAGATCGTAGGCCGGTTGGCTTAGGGAGCCTACGGTAAAACTACAAATGAGGCAGTACAGGGTGACATGCGTTGGGTAATTTTTGATGTCAGAGAAGCACAGAGCAAAGTTAGTTATCAAGAAAGATACTGAAAGATGGACGAAAAAAATGATCGGCTAATGTGCATAAGTATCTCTACCTGAAAAGCGTGGAAATAATGGATGAAGAGGTCAGAAAGCTGGCAACAAAGAACAGGGTATTGAAACTGGTATAGGCAGCCAGGACTCTTGAGCAAGAAAGTGAGAGAAACAGAGATGAATCGAATGCAAAGAATGGAAACAAGAAGCACCATGGAGTTTAACAAGAATGAGAAGAACGACATTAGAAGGGAAAATCTGTACGAGAACACAAATGTAGTGCCTTGCTCTTTGAGGCTCTAGCCGGTTGTCTAATGAACAAAAGAAACTGGTGCAAATATTCGGAACTAGATGAGGCATGTGTATGCTGCAGTTAAGATCCGGAGACTACACAGCACACCCTAATGGAATTCGAAGGGATTCACCCATTGAGAACCGCCGGTAACGAACACCTTCCCGAAACGCTTAGGTGTAAGTATATGGAAGCATCAACCGGTCAGCAGTCGAGGTAAGCAATAACGTTTAGAGTATTGGTAGAAAAAGGCAGGGAAGTGATTGATACGACCTGATTTGCTCTCTTAAGGTCAGAGGTGGCGGTACAGGTAGATGTTCAAAGAAAAAAAAATATTAAGCAGATGTTTAAAAATGCTAGGTAAAAAACTCCTTTGAAACCGCCCGGTTTCAAAGGATGATGCCAGTAAATAATGATCATCATCATCATTAGGCCATTCAAAAACGGCTATCACTTATTTCTAGCCGGATCCGTGATGTTAGTATGGCTAAATCATGGTCGTAAACCGTCTTTAGAGTTTTACTTAATGAACGATTGTGCCTACACGAATGTGATCCGATTCCTCCAGACGAAGCGGGTGGAGGGGGTGGACATAACCGCACTGGACCTTTATAAAGTGATCACGTTCAAGCGATGTCGTACTCGGTGGCTCAAGCGAGATTTCACGAGAAAGTGAACATTTTTTGAAGCTGTTCAGTAAACTTGGACCCGTATGTTGTGCATTATTTCTCGTGCTTGGAAAACCACAGAAATACGGCATAAAGACGGAGTTCTTAGTGCGCTTTGGCTTGGCTACGACTCGTCAGCCAGCGCATTGAGAAGTCCAGTGTAGCTGAATCGAGAACACATACGAGCCCTAGCAGCTCGTGCCTTCTAAAAAGGGTGCGTTTTAAGGACAGTGCGATCTTATATGATTCGAAAGGGAATCGTTCGCTTGAAATCACCTCATTGATTAGAATCGCTCTGTCGTCAGCAAAAGCGCCATTCTTGCCAGTAATGCCAGAGAAGAACAGGCTCGCTTTCCGAATCGTTAAAAGATCTCAGTGCTGCTCGCTCACTTTCGCATAAATTTCGCTTTGTCACCACTCGCGAGAGCTTTCGAATGTATCATCGCAACCGAGAAACTGAACAACTGTTTCGGCGTCAGCGGAAGCATTTTGGGACAACTCAGGGGCCTGACGGGAATAGTGGGAAAAACACCGTCCCACGTAAGACTTGGAGCAGCGGGCCTATCGCGGTAAAAGCGGAACGTGCGCTGCGTAAATCGGGGCATCTAGTCGCCTTAACTATACGACACCCATATTTTGGAATTTCTTGGGCCGCCTATTGCACGCCCTACATACTTCGAATTATCGTGTCCGCTGTGATTGCGTTACTCGCAGGTTTCTACCGTAAGCTGCGTGAGAATCCTGCTACTAACCACTACTGTGGCAAGCAATGAAATGCTGCTAGAAGCTCCCGAACTGCGTTACCAACCAGGCCGCTCCCACAGATAACCCGGTGATACTTGCTTAAATTCAGGCAATAGTTTGGTCGCCTAACACATAAACCTATTTAATTACTCCATGTACTAAGTAACACCACCCAGAGACTGAATCGTGTGTTCAAGGCTCACCGATCGTCTTGAAGTAGGTGGCGGGTCGCAATATAGGCGAGGGGTCTGCGGTGTATAGGGACCGCGAGCACTTCCGAGCCTTGAGCGTCTACATCCTTAGCTGCCGGAGGTGTTGTGGTTATCCAAGATGGTGCCTT
>NC_051157.2:166129095-166189094 GCF_013339745.2 Dermacentor silvarum
ACGTGAAAATTCTGGTTCTTCTTTCTTAGATGTCCTCGGGAAAAGAGAGCGACCTGTGGCAGAAGGCATCGTCATCCGCACACGCGCACAAGACGACTACTGCACATGCCTCAGCCCAAGAGCGCAAGGTATAAATACCAGAGCACTTTGCAATAAAAGCATTCCTTGTTCCCTCATGCCTGCGTGTTACATGGTGTCAGAAGTGGCGAACGCGGTTTAGCACCATCGTTCGTATTGACAGCGTAGCCCTCCACGTTGGAAACGCCGCAGCAGGAACCGTCGCGAAATATTTACAAGCATGGCGTCGTCAATAATTTCGCCGCCGAAACCACTGGACTCAACGGGAGACGCCTTTCACAGCTGGACCGTCTGGAAGAAAGACCTCGACCTGTACGCAACGGCAACGAAGCTGAAAGAACAAGCAAAGGAGGTTCAAACGGCAACATTCCTAATGGCAATCGGTGAAGAGGCAAGGCGATCTTTCTACACTTTCACGTTTGAGAATGACGACGACAAGCAGGACATTAAGATTCTCACCGAAAAGTTCGAGGCGCACTTCAAGCCAACAACCAACCTGACATTCAATGAATTTCGCTTTGTCTCCAGGAATCGGCAAGAGGGTGAGTCGTTCAACGATTGGCTCACAGAGCTTCGGATGCTCGCACAGAAATGCGAGTTTGGCGCACTAGAAGACCGAATGCTGCACAGTAGAATTATTCTTGGAATAAATGACAAAGTTCTGCAGCAGAGACTCGTATTGGAAAATCCGTCTTACGCCAGAAATGTCGAAATCTGCCGTGCAAGCGAACAAGGCAAGGAACGTTTCAATGAAATACAGGACGCATGTGCTACTAGTATAGATGCAGTGAAATCAAAAGCCAACACTTGCTTTAAGCGTGGCTTCGGTAAACATAAAAGTGGAAATTGCCCCGCTCGGGGTAAGCAATGCCACAAATGCGGAGGCCGCCACCATTTCGCGCGTGCATGTCAAAGGCCGCAGTCACGGCAGCGCAACGAAGGACGAAGTGTACAAGAAGTTCACATAACGCACGACGAAGAACTGTTTCTTCAAACAGTTGAAGTCAGTACTGTAGATCGAATTGATCGTTGGTCTGCGGGAGTCGTTATCGCAAGCGTGTATATAAAATGCAAGATTGACACCGGTGCGAACTGCTGTGTAATGCCTGAGGCGGTGTTAGGTCGCATAACATCCCATCCTGCACAGCCATGCTCCGCTACACTACGAACGTTTTTCGGTCATAAAGGAATTGCATCTAAAAAGATTAAGCTGCCCATTAGCCACAAAGGACAGTGCACGGAAGGAGAATTTTTTATCGTCAAGCCGAACGTCCCAGTCACACTGAGTGGCTGCGTTGCTGAACGTCTGAGCCTGATAAGCCGCATAAGTTCAATTGATGCGCCCGGTTGCAATACACCTCAAGGATTTGAGGATGTCTTTCAGGGCCTAGGAGAACTCAAGGGCGTGGCCTACCACATACAGCTGAAGCCCGGTGCTCAAGGTACCATTAAACCAGCACGAAGAGTCGCTGTTGCCCTTCAAGACCGCGTGAAAGTAGAACTCAAAGGATGGAAAGTGACGGGGTCATCGCAAAGGTAACTGAGCCAACTTCTTGGTCAAGCCACATGGTTGTGGTGGTTAAAAAGGATAAAGTGCGAATATGCTTAGACCCGTCAGATTTGAATAAGGCTATCATCAGGGAGCACTACCACATGCCAACCTTAGAAGACGTAGTACCGCGTCTATCGGGAGCACAGTACTTTTCCACCTTGAACTCGTCATCGGGGTTCTGGCAGGTGAAGTTAGACGAACCGAGCTCAAGAATATGTACTATGAGCACCCCGTATGGCAGATATAGGTTTTTGCGCATGCCGTTCGGCATAGCGTCGGCTCCAGAAGTTTTTCAACGAGCAATGTACGGAGTTGTAGAGCGTCTTGCTGGTGTAGTCGTTGTTATGGACGATATTTTGGTCTGGGGAAACACTCGCGATGACCACGATAGCCATCTGTGCAAGTTGCTGACGCGTCGCAGAGAAAACAACTTGAAGCTTAACAGAAAAAAATGTCACTTCATGCAGCCCCGAGTACATTACATGGGCCATGTACTCACCAAAGAGGGACTCTCCCTGGACCCGGAGAGAGTAGAGGACATTCTACAAGTACCAACACCCCAAAATCGTAAGGGCCTTCAAGTATTCCTCGGCATGGTCAACTTTGTGGCGCGCTTCGGGCCCAACATGTCCGCTCTTTCTGCTCCACTTCGAGAGCTTTTAAAGAAACACATAGCGTTGAATTGGTCGGACCTGCAGGAAAATAGTCTTCAACATCTCCGTGCCGCTCTCATGCAGGCACCAGTCCTGGCATACTTTCGGCAGGACCAACCCGTGGTAGTGTCGGTTGATGCTGCCAGTACGGTGTGGGGGCCGTACTCTTGCAAAACGGACAGCCGGTCGCTTACTCATCCCGTTCGCTAACCGCAGCACAACAGCGATACGCACAAATTGAAAAGGAGGCCTTGGCAATCGTCCATGGCTGTACAAAGTTTCAAGATTACATATTTGGACAACCAGAAGTAATGGTCGAATCGGATCACAGACCACTGGAAATGATATTCAAGAAGCCTTTGTGTGAATGCCCGTTACGCCTCCAACGCATGAGGCTAGTACTTCAAAGGTTTCCAATCACCATTACGTACAAGCCAGGCAAAAAACTTCTCTTAGCTGATGCCCTCTCACGTTTTCCAAGTAAAGTGCAACTGCAAGAAGAAACTGAGCAGTTTGAAGTCAATGCCGTTTCTTTTCTGCCGATTGCAGACGACCAGCTACGAAGCATCCGGGAGTCAACCAAGAACGACGCACTTATGTCGCAGTTGCTTTGTTATACCAAAACAGACTGGCCCGAGACAAGGCTGCAAGTACCGGATGCCCTGCGAGTCTTTTGGGCCTACCGCGATGAGCTGCATACCGAGGACGGTCTGCTGCTTTGGAGCAACAAGTTAATCATCCCGCCAGCCAAGCGCCGGGAAGTCCTCCACTTACTACACGCAGCCCATGGCGGACAAGAAAAAAATGACGGCAAGGGACCGACAGGTAATGTTCTGGCCTAGCATGAATTCGGACATTGCGGCACTTGCAAATTCTTGCCACGTATGCCAAAAATACAAAAACAGAAACGCTAAGCTTCCAATGCTAAGTCATCCGGTGCCCAGCTTACCTTGGCAGTCTGTTGGTGTGGACTTGTTCCACTACTGGGGCAGCAAGTACTTGATTATAGTTGATTTTTACTCGTTCTTTTTCGAGATCAGACAGCTTCGCCATACAACAGCGCAAGCAGTTATCCAAGCATGCATGGAAGTTTTTGCAACACACCCTGCCAACATCTGCAGTGATAACGGGCCCCCATTCAGCACTGCAAACTTCAGGTCGTTCACCTATCATTTTCACGTCAACCATGTCACGTCGAGCCCCTACTATCCACGCGGAAATGGCATGGCAGGGCGGTGCCGTTCAAGAGGCAAAAAAGTTACTCAAGAAATGTTCATTTGGCATCTTTGAAATTTGCAGCGCCATGCTGGAATGAAGAAATCCGCCACCCGCCGCGGTTGCTCAGTGGCTATGGTGTTGGGCTGCTGCGCACGAGGTCGCGGGATCGAATCCCGGCCACGGCGGCCGCATTTCGATGGGGGCGAAATGCGAAAACACCCGTGTACTTAGATTCAGGTGCACGTTAAAGAACCCCAGGTGGTCCAAATTTCCGGAGTCCCCCACTACGGCGTGCCTCATAATCAGAACTGGTTTTGGCACGTAAAACCCCATAATTAAAAAAAAAGAAATTCGCCGAGAGACGACCTTCTGCAGTCCCCATCGGAAAGATTGATGGGTCGCCGCACCAGAACCAGGCTTCCAGTACTGGACTGTCATCTCAAGCCAAAGACTATACCCACCGAAACCGTTCGAAGCCGTCTAGAAGACATTAGGAGCAGGCAACAAAAGTACTACAAATGAAGTGTCGCCTACAAAGAACCTGGGCTCCAGCAGTAGTTTTAGGCACGGCAGGCACGCCACGATCCTACATACTCGACACCGGCAGCGGACATCTGCGTCGCACGAGAGAGCATCTAAGAACTACAAAGGCAGAAATACAGGATCCACCTTTCCAAACGGAACCGCCAGGTGATACTTCAACCCAGGAGGTGACGCCTGAAGACGGGCTTCGTAGGAGCACGCGCCAGCGCAGAGAACCACAACGGTTTCCCTTGCCAGAACTCCGGACTTAATCACGTATTCCAAGTTTTTTTTTCCCGCTGAAGGGAAGATGTGGCAGAAGGCATCGTCATCCGCACACGCGCACAAGACGGCTACTGCGCATGCCTCAGCCCAAGAGCGCAAGGTATAAATACCAGAGCACTGTGCAATAAAAGCATTCCTTGTTCCCTCATGCCTGCGTGTTACACGACCGAAATTTTCCTTTCCCGTATTCAGAAAACCCACACAGACACGGCGATATCGTCACTTTAATTCTAATTACCCTACCTGGCACAAGGTTTCTTTAGTCCAACGCCTCATCAAGACAGCCGAAAAAAATCACTCGTCTCCCCACCCCCTGAAGGAAGGAAAGAACACAGTAATCTGGGACCTTAGGATAAACGGTTACACAACGGCATTTGTTCACCGAGGGAACTAAAATGAAAACAAGACGGTAGCTACCGCACCACCCAGGCAACGGCGCCGTTTCCAGTATTATTACCAAAATTCACCCAACGGCATACCACGCGCGCTGCCTATGGTGCTCTGAGAAAACAACGCTTTTGCACACCACCTGGACGTGCCGGGCCATCCCCGGACTGACCCCTATACACCAAGCGAGTGTGGAGCGGTGGGAAGAGATGCTGGCCACCGACAGCCTTAAAGATCAATTCAGTTTGATAAACAGGGCCCTGAGCGGCAACTGCCTGCGGCGTCCTGGACATAGGGCAGCCACCTCCGCTTGGGAGCCATAAACGAAGTGCGCTGCACCCCAAGAATGCCATTTATTCCTTCAAATAAATCTTCTTCTCGTCCACTCCCCCTCCTCCAGTAAAATATGTGCCAACTGGCCAACGTAAACAAATTTGTACTAAATCAATGCGAGTATCACGTGTCGCCTTCATCATGACCATCAGCCTATATTATGTTCACTGCAGGACGAAGGCCTCTCCCTGTGATCTCCAATTACCCCTGTCTTGCGCTCATTCATTCATAATTCATTCATCTATATATTTCACTATACTCCAGACCACCCTAGCTGGGCCAAGCAGGAGCAGGATTACAATACAATGAGAAAACAAAAAATAAAGAAAAAGACAACATGAACATGCTTGGTAATATTGTGAGAAAAAAGAACACAGAAATATTCGGCAACAGTACTCTTATAGAATGGTGTAGCAATTCTTGCAGCAAATCTAGCAAAAAGAAATCTTTCTCATGACGTATGCAGTTCGATAGCTTCACGATAATTAGCTGCCTCGCACATATATTCGTAAGGAGAGTGCCAGTCTGAAACCGTGCATGAAAAAAAAAAGAATAAAAAGCTCCGTATGCTTCTGTTCTCGTGGAATGGGTTGTAGGGAGTGTTTGCGAGTGCGGGAGTATTTTATGTATGCAAAATGGGTTTTAAATATGAGATTGCGGTTATATTAAACTTCCCAGTCATACTGTTTCGCAAGGATTAATATTGCTTTATTTGCTGCGTGCAGCTAATGTGGCGATACTATGTGCACTCGTCAGTTCTGTAAAATAATCTAGCGTTTTTATTTAATAAATATAAATAAACCGGCTACAAAAGTGTAGTACTTCAAGAAGCACGCCCTTGAGGCATATATTTTAGCCGCTCGTAAAAAGGAACTGACAAAACGAGAACGCAGAAAGAACGGAAAAAATGCATTTGAAGTGAGCGCTGGCAACATAAACATAGAAAAAGAATCGAGCGCAAAGCTTTTCAATCACAGAAGCGCCTGCTGGATAACAAACAAACATTCATAGGATAGTACATGCTATAACCACAATCTCATTACGAAGCATGCCGTACTGGTGGACTCCAGAGTAATTTTAACGACCTGTGGTATTTAATGTCCATGTCGTAACTTCCATGTCATATGAGCGCCTTCTGTGGCATGGTTTTGCCTTTTGTTGAGCAGTTACAATCGTTTCCTTGCACCTATATGTATCAAAGTGCATTATGCTTGGTTGACGTTCATTGAAAGCAAGGTGTTGGCCAAATACACATATTACACTACAGCCTAGCGCATTACAATGCACAGGCGCAGTAAGCGGCCACTGAATAAATAAATATCATGTTCTATGGAGGTTTTCAATTTTTGGTAAATGCCCATAGGGAGAGATTGATTGCAGTGGCGAAGAGGCGCCCTTTATTGCGGCCCTTTAGAGGGGAAAGAGGAAAGAAGATGAGGGACGGAGGGGGGCGCTGCAAAATAGTTTGGCCCCCCACATGAAACTTTCTGCGCATTCCTTTGCCTCATATTCATATCGTGATTTTCGTTCGTACACTGTGTGAGGTAGAATGTATTGGTGGTTCGTCGACGCTGTGCAACACTATGCAAGGCCTTCACAGACTGAGTGACAGTGCCCACAGAAGCACTTCTGTATTGTGTGTGTGGATTTTTTTTTCTTTTCGTATTCTTTTTCTCTCATCTATCGCATCCCTTCCCCCTCCCCCGGTACAGGGTAGCCACCCGGAGGTAATCTCTCGTTAACGTCCCTGTCTTTCTTTTATATCTCTCCCTGTCTCTCTCGCACGTCAAATCCCAGTATTTCTTTTTCTTAGTGTGACTAAGTTTGCCTATTCAAGTTTATTCATAGAAGCGGGTGAAGTGAAAAACGCTGTGTACGTGATTTATCGGCGCATTAGGCCCCGTTGGTTAATATTTTGCCGGATAGCTCTAATATAACGTCCCTCACAAACTCCTGTGCAGTCTCGAACGGTGAATGACAAAGTTCATTATTTTTTGTTTGCTAGTTTTCATTGTGAAATTTTGTTTGTCCTGTCACAGAATCTAGAGGCGCACAGAAGCGAATTCAGCGCATTACAGAATGCTGATGGGCGCTTATTTGACAGTTCTGTACATAGTAGTCATGTCAAGAGCCCTGTAAAACGAAGCGGCAGTGCAGTGTGCTGTGCATGGAACATGATAAATCGCACTTATCTGGCGTGGTTTCCGGGTTCACCGCAATCACCAACACAAGTGGTTTGAAATGTTCCAATAATAGAACTGACTCATGTTGACAAGACCACCTTAATGTCTATCCAAGTGCGCATGCTCGTGTCGAGGCCATAAAAAGGCGGACAACGTGGTATTGAATCGTAGTCGGTTACGCGGAAAGCCTACGGTACGTCGCAACACGCCATGGCTCGTACCAAGCAGACCGCCCGCAAGTCTACCGGCGGAAAGGCACCTCGCAAGCAACTGGCAACGAAGGCCGCCCGTAAGGCAGCACCTGCCACTGGTGGCGTCAAAAAACCGCATCGCTACAGACCTGGTGAGTTTGGTTGCGGTTTTTCTTTTTTTTTTTTTGCAACTTCCTCCCATTTATTATTTGGAGCCTCGCGTTGCACAGCGACATTGACGCTACGAGGGACTCTTTACTGGAAGGCTTCGGAACCCTTTTAACCAGGGTTTGCTTAACCTATGCCGAAAATTATGTACAAGCATTTTGCATTATGCGTTACTAGTATGGCTTGAACACGCTCTGAACTTGTGCAGCTCAGTGCAGTAAAGCAAAGCTGACCTTGGATGAGATGTGCCCAGAATATGGCCAATGGCGTGGTCAAGTATGCGATCGTTCGTGACTGCACCGTACCACACAATGTGCATGCTGGCTGCTGCTTCTTTCATGCCTCTAATAGTGGTCTGCGGACCATTAGTGGCTTTTTGTACGTCGACACTGCGCTCCTTCCATGAAAATTTGTTATGCTCCCAGTACCTCGTCAGCCAGTGCATTCTTAGTTGAAGGCCTCCTTCCGCTAACGCTGCGCCATTCTTTTTTTTTTCTTTTCTTTCTTTTGCAGGCACAGTGGCTCTGCGTGAAATTCGGCGATACCAGAAGTCCACCGAGATGCTTATCCGCAAGCTACCCTTTCAGCGGTTGGTTCGTGAAGTAGCGCAAGACTTCAAGACCGACCTGCGGTTTCAAAGTTCTGCCGTGCAGGCCTTGCAGGAAGCCTGCGAAGCGTACCTTGTGGGCCTCTTCGAAGACTCCAACTTGTGTGCGATTCACGCTAAGCGCGTCACTATAATGCCGAAAGATATACAACTAGCACGACGCATACGCGGCGAACGTGCCTAGCCGCTTTCCAGCCTTCCACGGTGCTGATCTTGTAAATGTTCATTCGCCGTTGTCATCGTCATTACCATGATTGTTTTCGTGAAATAAAGTGTCTTTCCACCGCGTCTTCTTGCCGGCATCCTTCTTTTAGTACCCCCGTGCACTCAAGACACTTTACTGCCTTTTTTTGTAATCGTCACTGAATCGTACTTTTTAATTCGTACTATTTTGCAGCTTCCGCCTGTAATTATTCACTGGTACACTCAAAGGCCTGCCTCTGCACAGTATCGCTGTTTCGCTGCGGCACACAAAAATAACGGCATTAGGGCAGTACTCCTGCCGATAGCATTCTCCCGACAACTCGTAGTGGCCTCTCCTAGGCATTGGACGAAGAAAACAAGTGCTGTGGCGCAGAACGCAAGCACGAAGAGGATGCACATGGCTGGAGAAAAATACCCGCCGTGGGGGCTCATGGGATACGGCGTTCCACTGCTGAGCACGAGGTCACGGGATCGAATCCCCGCTGCATTTCGATGGAGGCTAAATGTAAAAGCGCCCGTGTGTTTGCGTTGTAGTGCGCGTTAAAGAACCCCAAGTGGTCAAAATTAATTCGGCGCCCTCCACTACGGCCTGCCTCATAATCGGCACTTGTTTCGGCACGTAAATCCCCAGAAAAAAAATACAGGGGAAAAATATCGTTCAGCAGAATTCTTGATTCTAGTGTGTGTGCCTCGCCCTATGAAAGCTAGTTTATATTTTCGTATCACGCAATCGGAGACAAGTCTGGAACAAACGAAGCTCAGCGAAAATAAATTGCATAGGAATGACACCTCAGCTGCATGGAGCGAGCTATCACGATGAAGTTCGCGCGTACGAAGGGAAGCGGCGGCACGACGCAGAATGTTCGCTACTTTGCGCTGCATGGGATGAGAAAAAAGGCGGACACCGCCGCTTGTTCGACCCGTCGCTGTCACCTATGCCTGCTTCGAAACACAACTGTGTAATTTGTGATGGCCAGTTGAGAAAACTTCAAGCTGCGTACGTAACACGGTCACGTCTATTTTATTTGACACATGCTAGAAAGCATGTCTGATCGCACTGTGCTTGAAGCTCTAGCAGAGGGATGACAGGTCTAGCTTCGCGGCCACACCATATATGAAGGCGACATACGGCACCGCCTCAACGCAGAGGCAAGCCTAAGCCAAGTTACTGTATTTCGTTTATGCAACATATAGCTACTTGGGCGCTTTAGTGTTGCTCACTGCCATGTAATAAAAATTTAGCATTGTGAGGGCCACCCTGAAGTGAACTTTTTTTTTTATCGGTAGTAGTGGCACCGGTGGTCCTTTCAACGGAGTGAGGCGAGTAAACACTGAGGCAACTCGATATCAAAAGCGGCAAAACAGATGGCAGCAAACGGTGTAAATGACGATGCAGACGATTTCATTATCGCTGTACTCCTGCGTTGACGAAGGCTTCCGTATCGTAGCGTTGTTAATCTTACGCCGTGCAGTTCGACCACTCTTGTGCCGTCACGTTCCGTATTTACTATGCATGCTGATGCAAAAACGTAATGTCGAAGCTCCGCGAGGTGACGGTACAACAATTTCTTAGGTGCTTCCTAGTACCACAGGTGCCTAGCCACATTTCTAATGCGACCGTTGTACATAGGGCTACACATTGTAGCACGAAAGTGTTTAACGTCGGGCTCCACAGAGAGTTAGTCTTACGTATGGACGTCACGCAGTCACCACGCCAATCCGCGAGATAGCGATAATCTCCCTTTTTTTGCCTATCCATTCGTTGGTAACATAGGCATAGGAATCCTAGCAATGTTTGCTTGTTTAAATAGTGCTCTTGACGATATATGTAGGATGTCTTTATTTATCTGCACCAACTTTTTTTTAAATTGCCAGTGGCAGATAGCACAATTATAAAACTTGATATAAATTACTCCATGAGGCGGTTATTACTTGAATAATTGAGGCTTTATATTAAATCGAACAATGGAGGAGGGCGACGAAAAGCCGCAAAAAGACTGCTCGAGAACCCTCAACTCCCTGACAACATATGACAGCGAGGGAGGGCAGCAGAACATACAGTCGCAAAAAGAAATTGCTAAACAAAATACAATACAGGCGTAAGTAAGACGCGCAGCTTGTCAACACACACAACAATAAACACCTCAGATACATGTACATTGATAAACGCGTAAATTTATAAGGTGTGCATTGCAAATTTATCAGCAAGACCCAAGCAATGGCAATAACGTGGGGTTACAAGTTTAACAAGGCTTTAAGCCTTAAAGCAATAAAAAAGAAAATACAGGCTGTCACATAAGTTACCTTGATAATGCATTGAAAATAATTAGTACATTCATAAGTAAATAAATGACCTAATTGAATATGCCGCCAAATCATATATTTTCAATAGTGAAATATCTTTGCCCAATATATGAAATTTATTTATAAGCGCTAGAAAATTATTGTTGAGATACTGTAAGCCATATGTGGAACGCCAACTCGGAACTCTACAGAGTTCGGCCCGCTTTCTCAGATAGGTGGAATTACTTCTTCCTAAATTCGCAATTGCAGTAAGCAAGGAATTTATTTGCTTCACATTTAAAGAATAATGCTTAAGGGCTATACACAGCTATGCCGACAACATTGGGAAGAAACCTGCAATGCAATGGACGGGCAATTAAGTTTAGGTAAAACGTGGCGCTTTCTCAGATTCCTACTCGACCCAGAAGACAACAAATCTGCCCACCGACAAACCATAAACAAACTCATACACGCGTACAAGGGCACAGAGGAGGATTTCCTTAGGGAGGTAGAGCTCAAATACATCTCTCAGGTTCCTCCTCAGCAGCACCCAGACTACGCAGGCCAGTCCAACACCACCCTAGACGAGGAATTCACCGAGGCGGATATCCGCGCCACCCTGCACAAACTTAACTCCAAATCTGCCCCAGGTCCCGACACCATTACCTACAAGACACTACGTAATCTTGACGACGAGTCAATCACGCAACTCACAGAATACATTAACCAATGCTGGACTACCGGCAGCTTGCCCCCGCAGTGGAAAAAGGCCCAGGTGATCCTCATTCCTAAACCAGGCAAACCACTAAATACTAACAATCTTAGGCCCATCTCCTTAACGTCGTGCATGGGCAAATTGATGGAGCACATGTTCCTGGATAGACTAACAAATTACCTAGAGGACAATGACCTATTTCCATACACCATGATCGGCTTCCGTAGGCATCTCTCGACCCAGGATACCATGCTGCAGCTGAAACACCACATCATAGACTGCACAGGCCGCTCCACTAAGGCCATTCTCGGCCTAGATCTTAAGAAGGCCTTTGATAACGTCACACACAGCACCATCCTAAATCAGATCAACACCCTAAACTTGGGCCTTCGCACGTACAATTATATCAGAGCATTTCTAACGGACAGAACAGCCACCATCACCGTAGGAGCGCTCACATCGTCCGAGATAACCATGGGAAGCGTGGGCACCCCGCAGGGTTCCGTGATATCTCCGATGCTGTTCAACCTCGCCCTCCTAGGCCTTCCGTCACAACTTCAGAAAATCCCCGGACTCCATCACACTCTTTATGCCGACGATATCACCCTCTGGGTATGCGAGGGCAGTGATGGATTCACAGAACAAATATTACAGGAGGCTATTCACACAGTAGAACGGTATCTGCAAGGGACAGGACTATCCTGTTCGGCGGAGAAATCCGAGCTACTGCTATATCGCCCTACACTCAAGGGCCGACCACCCAAACATCACCAAGCACAAACACACGCCGATATAACACTCACGACAAGCGACGGTCACATCATACCAACCGTGGATAAAATTAAGGTGTTAGGACTGATCATCGAGAGTAAGGGCACAAACGGCGAGACAGTTCGCAACATTGACGCAAAAGTATCGAACACGATGCGCCTTATTAAACGCATCACCAATAAACACAAAGGCATGAAAGAGTCTAGCATCCTCCGCCTCATCCAATCATTCGTACTCAGCCAGATCACGTATGCGGCAGCCTATCACCGATGGTTCGTCGCAGAAAAAGCAAAACTCAACAGCCTCATTAGGCGAATACATAAACAAGCACTAGGATTGCCGCAACACGCCAGCACAGACCTCCTTCTTAAACTGGGATTACACAATACCCTCGAGGAGCTTATCGAGGCGCAACAAATATCACAATACGAGCGATTGGCCAAGACTAAGTCAGGCCGCCAGATACTCGAGAATCTCGGCATCTCTTACCACACCCAACACGGCGACAAACATGACATACCACGCGATATCCGAACTAAACTCACAGTTCCACCGATACCCAAGAACATGCACCCCGAACACAACGAGGGCAGACGCGTCAGTAGAGCCAAAGCTATGACTAAGATTTTCGGTCACAACGAGGAAGCGGTCTTTGTCGATGCAGCACGCTATCGGGACCGTCACCGCTTCGTAGCTGCGGTCGTAGACCACACACATCAATGCAAAGCAAGCGCATCAATCGCCACAAGACACGTAGAAACGGCGGAGGAAGTGGCTATCGCGCTGGCGATAGCTCACACCAATGCCTCGTACATCATCAGCGACTCTCAAACGGCCGTGCGAAACTACGCCAACGGCAGAATCTCCCCTGAGGCATTGCGGATCCTTAATACAGGCAAAACTTATGAGGCAGACAAATGCGTACAAATCCTCTGGATCCCAGCCCACACACCTCTTGATCAGCCGGAGTTCAGTCCAAACGAGGTGGCGCACAACGTGGTTCGAGGTCTCACGTTCCGAGCCGGGTTCGAAGAAGCAGCCACTCGAACGGACACCTCCGCGGTGGTGTGGGAATGGGACGATCGGCTCACTAAATTCTGTGACATTACTCAACATTATCGAATGCAAAGGCGTGAGTATCCACCACCTCACCCCAAGCTCAATAGGGCCCAGTCCGTTCAATGGCGGCAGCTACAAACACGAACATACACGAACCCTGTCATCATGAACCATATATACCCCGAATTATATACAACCAATCTATGCCAGTATTGTAACACCAGAGCCACACTAGATCACATCCTATGGGCATGTCCAGCATTAATCAGCAATACTGGGGTCGCGGCCTCCAATGAGGGCCTTCGGGCGCGTTGGGGGACTGCGCTGCTCAGTTCAGGCCTGGACCAGCAACTGTGGGCTATCCAGCAGGCCGAGGAAGCTGCCGGGAGACACGGTCTCTCCGCTGGCTCCTAGGTGGGAACCCAGCCCAGCAATCTGCCGGAAATAAATAAAGTTCTTCTCTCTCTCTATTAAAGATATTGCGCTCTTGGCGACGTTTAATTGCACCGGTGAATACATAAAGGTACAATTTGTTCTATTACTGAGTAATTCTGTAGAAAATATGGCTGGCATCCTGGGCATCTATAAGGGCAGCAAATATGGTAGTGATTGTAATATACCATGCACGAGACATGGGAATATAGGAAATTTAGGCATGCGTTTATGACTGTTGCTTACAAGAAACATACCAGAAAAAATCAAACACCCTTTCTCAAAGGAAGATGGTTGAACGCGAAGCTTTGTTCCATGCAAACTGAATTAAAGTCGAAAGCCAACGACCACTGAACAAACAGAATCCGCCTTTTGCATTGCGCTATGGCGCACCTTGGCGGGCTCCGCGAGAAACAATATGTACGGCGTCGGGGCCCGCGGTAGCTGAGGCACGCTGCAAGAAGCGAGCTGAAATAGGTTCGTGCATTTGTCAGTCGTTGTAATTTTCGTTTTGTGTGAGTGGCCTCTTGTTGGACAGGATGCCTAGGCCGGCAATGACTCTGGTGGGACTTACAACCGCAAGTCGGCGAAATATGATGACGGGATTTCGTGCAGCTACGCCGACAAAACCAGTCACCGTGCGATGTGCCTCTGAACGAATACATCGCACCGTAACGCGATTGGCACAGCGCCTACGCTTGTATTCCTGTTATTCATATTCATTCGTGCCGAATATGAGTCCACACATGCTTCGGAAGTTGAAATGCACGAATGTGAGCACTCGCCAGCTGCCCACATCAAGTTTAAGCTGGAGTCGATTCCGCTCAGCGGAGGTTAGCCATATCGTATATAGCAGCCGAGTTCACGCATTTGCCACTGCTAGACCTGCGCTGAACGTACGCTAATAGGGTGATAAAAAGTGCTTTTATAGCTGAGTATTGACCACAGTGGCCATAGCTCTTTGAAGGGGCGACACTGCGCCCAGAGTATTTATGCAACGCAAGAACGGCGCATTTGTTTACATCGGCACGCGTACGGCCACCGCTCGCTGTTCGCTTCAAGTACAGTAGAAACCGTGCACTGCTCACACGAAATAATGAGGAAATGTTCAAAGCATATATGAACACTTATCATGCACATATCAGAAGCGATCACATGGAGACGAGAAGGCATGAACTTCACGGGCACATTGAAAACGGCGACAACGACCACCTAGCCGCACTGGCACGCGAAAATGCCGATGCCCGCCGTACTCGCGTGGAAACGAGCGGTGTTGTTGCTTACGATGCAGTATCGAAAGGGCCATCACTTGTTGCCTGTTTAGCATAAGACGCAAACTGTGTTTTCGGTAACTACTAAATCTGGCAGCATATCCGTAGTTGCACTTCGTTCATGGAAGCGCCAGCGACTGCGACCGACAGCCTTCGTTCAAGAACGGTGCCTGTACCGCGGTATTAGCACTGCGCCGTGTCGCCGCTTCCCACTCTGTGTGTGTGCATCGTACTATGCTAAGAGTGGTTCACTTCAAGTCGGTAAGGTCTGTACCGAACTATATAAGCAGTTTCCTTCGTCGTACTTGCTTATTCTATATTTCTGGTCCGCCGGTAGCGGACGAACTCGTAGGCTGTGTTAGCCCTATAATGAAGCTGCCTGAACGAGATCGACACCACCTCAAACTTGGATGTGTAGGGCTGTAAAGGGCTGGAAATCGTGCATATCAGCGTCGGAAGTACGTTTCGACTCAATTTGAGCGTCAATAAATACATACACGAGCGCACTGGCGGCGATATTCACGTTGTCGGTGCGACATTGTCACTCGGCGGCCGCTCGCACGGCGATCAGCACACTGGTTTTGTCGGCGTCGTCGGCACGAAAGCTTATCACACTACGATAACTCGCTGTCGTCGGTAACGTCGTCGGTCCCTTCTTCGTCATATACTTGTGCCACAATATAGATGTCCCACTGGCACAGATCACAACTACAGCCGGCCGAGCGTTGGCGCCGGCGTGAGGTCGACTTCTGACCGACATCCCGGTGTCGTGTCGGCAATATTGTGATGTACCGGACGTTAACCGAACATCGCTGTGAACAGCTGAAGTTTCCACCGAAATACGACGCAAATACCGCGTCGTCGACCGGCACAGCGCCGACAATAAAGAGTTCGCGTGCTCGACGGCTACGCTGCATACGCGTGCGTCGTCAGCTGCACGAACAACGACGCCGTACAAAACGTTTTCGGCACTCGCCGATAGGGTACAGCGCATGCGTACTCGGGACATGCAAAAGGCGGATTAGAAAGCCTACCCAAGGTAAATACACCTGGTAGCGAAGCTTCCATATAAACCCGTACGTTCAAAACATGGCGGCTTATCTGCGGTTCATAGGGAGCCTACATGCAACGCCGCTTTAGGGTGGTGACAGCCTTTGTAAGGGTACTTGCCGCCGCCAGCTAAATTGGCGGGTTAATTGTGGGGACCAAAATGGCGAAAGACCAGCCAACGGACCACAGTTCCCGCAACCCTTGGTGACGTGAAATTAATTAACTTCTTTTAATAAAATTGGCCTCAGCAGCCAGAGACAAATGGCGCGCCTGAGCACCGTACACGGCACGTCTACGTTTTAGTTAAACAGACTAGTAAGGACAGTCTTTATTACAGAAGACTTCGAAAAGCACTCTTTATATATTATGTACAACTGGAAGGCAACGACAATGCTTAGTGCAGTTCACATTCTTGGCGTGAGATGACGCTTGCGGCGTCGACGAGCACTGTCGTGTCCACATGTGCTCCGTGAATTTTCCTGCTATTTGGTGGAAAATTGTTTGTGCGACTGGTTTCCACGATCATCACGGATCTGTGAAGTGGTCCCGCATCGACTGAAACTACCCACAGCCGTGAGTGACCGGAACGTATTGTTTTACAAGCTCAAACGTGCCTTCATTTCGTGCGAGCTCGCTAAGACCAAAGCCGCCACGTAGGCGGCCGCAGGAACGCCAGAGTGTGTGGCGAACGCGCGCTCGATGGCTCTTGCAAATCAAGCCCCCGACGTAGCCGCGCGTCCCGGACCCTCGCGGTTGACGGACACGCTACGCCAAGAATTTGATAACATGGATTTTCAAGACTCCACTGCTCACAACCTCCCAGCACCAAGAGGACCCACTGATCAGAACGCCGGTACAGGGAGCCAAAGTCAAATGGATGGGGGCTGGCAGACGGTCCTCACGCTTCGGCAGCAAAAGCCATTGCGAAAGAGAAGACCAAACCACCGGAATATTCGGGGACCTTGAAGCACCAAGAAGCTTCCGTTGGTCAAGCAACCGGAAAATCTAAACGCAAACCAGCCTACAGGTGGTTACCGCCACGCCCGAAAGACGACTTCAATATAGTGGTGCGACCCCATCTGGGGCTACCGGTCAAGAACCTGACTAGTCCACTACTGCTGGACGCCGTGATTGCTGCATGCGGCGGGCAAATATCAGGTGAGCAATTTTTGCTCAGAATCAAGCCAGGCTCCAACATCTTTATCGTGTCCACGCCGCACCAGACAGTGGCGGACTTCGTTAGACGCATTACAACGCTAAGCATCAACGGCCGGCCTCACTCGGTCAACGCCTATGTAGCCATTGGACAAGTGAAGGGACAACCAAGGGTGTCATTCATGGCTTGGACCCGCACACGACGCCTGAAGCACTAAAAGCAAATCGGCGTATTCGCACGCAAGGGGTCGAAATTCTCCAAGCACGCATGTTCCGTAACACTAAAACAGCCGTTATCACCTTTTTTTGAAGGAAAACGCCGCGGTACGTTTACTACAACGGCGGAGAACTTGCTTGCTACCCCTACAAGGTCACCACTTAAGTGTGTAAAGTGTGCCACCAAATGGGTCACCGATCGGACGTCTGTCCCCAGCCAGGCACTCCAGTTTGTCATACATGTGGACAACAGGACCCTGTAGACGGACACGAGTGCGCTTCCAAGTGTGCAGCCTGTGGCGAGGGTCTCATGACAGGAGACCGAAGTTGCAAAAAACGTTTCAAACCCCAAAGCAACAGACCTCCGAGGGCTGGCGTTCACTGGAATACCCGGAAGGACACCTCTACGAAGCCACCTCAACGCCAACGTTGGTTAAGTTCCGACGATGAAGAATCCACATCGAATCCCTGGCCAGAGCTACCAGGGACTCGCCGTCGATTTAGATCGCGGACACCAAATAACTCTAATGAAAGAATAACCCACCTCATTCACAATCACCCAAGAAACCTAAATCTGGGGCTCCCGGCACTGCGATCAAGCAAGCGCCACAAGATAGCACGGTAAGCTGGGCACGAGTCGTTTCTCCTACTGCTCCTGTAACAGAAAATCCCGCATATCAAAAAATCATTAACGAAAACAAGCCTCTCCGCGAGAGCCTGGCAGAAATCAAACGAGAGTTGTCCTCCCTCAAAGCTAGCAGCGGCACTGAACCGAACAAAACAGCACATACTAAAGAAGCAGGCTCGCCTGTGAAGGTTATAACGACGCCTAATACCACGGAGGGCACACTCCAACAAGTAGTGCGACAACTACAAACTATGCAAAATTTTCAGCAGCAGATGTACGCAGAATTACAAAGCCTAAGAACTTATGTCGATGAATCTGTCGCCAGTGTAAGGACTGCGGTTCGTAAGCGAGCCAGCACCAGCCCGGGTGCTCAGTCTAGCCGCCGTCCGAAACCCATACCTTCCTCGGACAGCGAGAGCACTATTCATGGCGAGTAAAAGGCGAGCACACCACAAATATCTCGAAGTCTGGCAATGGAACTGCCGCACCTTCCACAAAAGGGGGCTGCTCTACGGCAATACATTAACACTGCGCCAGTCAAACCTGATGTCATTTGTTTGCAAGTAATCGGTAACAAGCCGGTCCAATTAACTGGTTACTACACGATATCCCACCCAGATTACCCTAAGGTTGCGACGATGGTGCTCAAGGACATAGCAACCAGTATAGATTATCTGGCGACTAGCAGCATCAACCACTAAATCGTAACAATACTACCGCAGAAGCATAGCAAATCAGGAACCATAATCACGAATGTGTATAGCCCACCTAAAGAAAAAAGGGCGACTTTAAGGCACTCAATCGGTACGTCAAGGGGTGTTGCTACGCTGCGCTCCGCAACACCCCAACGACCGCCGCTTCGCGTCGGCGCCGGGGTTTAAACGAACGCGCCGGCAAACAGACAGGAAAGCAAAAGAAAAAGCGTGATATGAAGAAAAAAAAAATTTAGTCAAAGGGGGATTCGAACCCGCGTACGCACAATCTGGAAGCGAGCGCCATAACCACTCAGCCATAGAGCCACACTTTCAAGCACTGCAAGCATGCGAACCATATGATTGCGTTCGAGCGCCCTCGGCGAAAGCAACCACCTAGAAACGCGGTACGCGCAAGCGGCGCAGCGTGGCGCCAGCAGTCGAGCGCTGTACGTGGGCGCAAATAGAAATACGCCACCCGGCCCTGCACCTGTTATCTTTAATAAACGTTTTGATATAAAACCCTTGAGAACCCTGTAGATCGCGAAACTACATTGTGTGTTTGTGGTGATACGGTCGTACCCGCATCTACTACCGTTTGTGTTCCCGTTGCCTGTTGCGGCGCCAATTCCGACTAGAGCACTGCACGGGCCTGATTTTTCGGCCCGAGCCCGGCCCGGGCCCGCTTTACGAGGCCCGAGCCCAGCCCGGGCCCGTAATACAAAGCCCGAGCGCGGCCCGGGCCCGGGCGTACATGACCGAGACCAGCCCAGGCCCGGCCCGGGCCCGTGGTTCAAAGCCCGGGCCCGACCCGGGCCCGTGTTACTGAGCCCGGGCCCGGCCCGGGCCCGGGCGTTCATTACTAAGCTTAGCTAGGGCCCGCGTGTGCATGACCAGGCCCGGCCTGTAAGAAAAAAAATTCTTTTTTTTTACTTGCAGATTGTGCCGTATCTGTCAGCCTCACCTTCTAGAGGTTTAATAAGCTGCAGTATATAAGCAATAAAAGGCCGAAATCTTTGTTTCTCCCACGGGAACATCAGTAATCCAGCCCATTGCCTGTGCTACTATTTTTCTGGTGGTGCGCATGCACTTACCTTGATTTGTACGATATAGTTTTATGATGTCATTTAGCATGCAAATATACAGGGCGTTTCATTTTAGCTGAACCAAATTTTTAAAGATTGCCTGTGGCAGATAGCGCAATTATAATTCTTGATCTAAACTACTCGATGAGGTGGCCATTATTTCCACGAGAAATCAAAACGTCTAATTGAAGAATTAACATTATTATGCTAATTAACGTTTTAAATAATTATTTTATGGCACATCTTTCAATCTACGAATTATAGCCGCCGAGTTCGCAAGGCATATCCACCAGGAACGAATTCTCAGGACTAAACCAGTTTCGAGATATAATTTTCAACGTGTCCGACGAAATCAATCCAATCAAATCAATTTATTGTCCAGTTTACATGCTGGACGGTCATTTTGGACTAAAAGCTACATATGTAGCTTGACATATGTAGCTGGGCACGCCATGTAATGCGTAGGATGGATAACCGGTGGACCATTAGAGTTACAGAATGGATACCTAGAGAAGGAAAGCGCAGTCGAGGTCGGCAGAAAACCAGATGGGATGATGAAGTTAGGAAATTTGCAGGCGCAAGTTGAAAACAGCTAGCGGAAGACAGGGGTAAGTGGACATCACAGGGAGAGGCCTTCGTCCTGCAGTGGACATGAATAGGCTGATGATGATGATGATGATGATGATGTAGCTTGACGTGACCCAAAAGACCAGGCAAGGCAATAGTACAGCAAACAGTGTGCACACATGCACAATAATTCACATATATTTCCAGCTTTCGCTGGAATTCCTCATAGACGAAATAGCTATGAACGGAAAGACAAAGAATATTTGCGTCACGGCGAGTTAACAGAATTGGAAAAACTTTTAACAGAATGCATTTTAAACAACACTACAATAACAATACTAGCTATACAAAACAACGCAACACCACCTATACAACATAGCATGAGACTGAATTTTACAAGATCAACATTTGCTAAGAAAACGAAACAGGATTTACATTATATACTCAGAACCATACACAAAGGCAGAATAATAATCACATCAGATACACTACAAGCGACCAAAGTGTCAGCTGAGTTCTTTCTTACTGAAATTACCTCCATTTTTGTATCTGTTCAAAGTGAATGGTAGGTAATGTATTAACGACTGAAGCTTATAGAGTGTTCTGAAGTATGGAATGTACCATATCTCAGGATTTCTTGTGTTCGCATTAATGCGACGACGTTCTAAGGATGCTAATTGTTTTATGTAGTTCCAAGCTAATTCTGACATTGATGGCCTAATTGAACATTTAACATAATTACGCGAATTAACTTTTTAATTAATTATGTTACGGCACATCTTTCAATCTACGAATTATAGCCGCTGAGTTCGCAAGGCGTATCCACTTCGAACGAATTCTCAGGACTGAACCAGTTTCGATATACTA
This sequence comes from Dermacentor silvarum, assembly GCF_013339745.2. Classification (NCBI taxonomy): domain Eukaryota; kingdom Metazoa; phylum Arthropoda; class Arachnida; order Ixodida; family Ixodidae; genus Dermacentor; species Dermacentor silvarum. Next base: position 166,150,268 of record NC_051157.2, read on the forward strand.
ACTTTCAAAATGTCCGACGAAATGCATGGGCGTTTCAGTTAACCTTTTGAGGAAAAAGCTGTTTTATGCATTGAAGCACAAAAGTAACTGGCCTTAGCGCTAAAATAATGCCATAGTATTAAAACTGGTAATAGTGCGATCGCAAAAGCGGTAACATGGAAATGGTTTCAGGAGTGGTTCTTTGTATAATTTATTTTTCCTTACGCGGAAACAATGTTCGTTTTTGCGGAAAAGAAAAAAATTTAGCGTAGCTTTCACTGGCGGCGCAATGCTAAAGAGACAGCGGAGATAATGGGCACCTAGCTAGTCCTGGCTTCTGGGCTAGGCTAAGCACTACCAAGTCATCCCCAGCATTTCCCGGAATTGATTTATTATTGATTGATTATCTATTAGCTATTGATTGGCTATCTATTGTCTATTGCAAGATATTGGCCACGTATTTGGAATAGGTTAAGCACTACCAACTTATCCGAATTTATTGATTATTGATCAATTATCGATTATCTATTGATTGGTTGTCGATTGGCTATCGTAAGGTATTGGCCACGTATTTGGGCTAGGCTAAAGTCATCCCCAGCATTTTCGGGAATTTATTGATTATTGATCGATTATCGACTAGCTATTGATTGGCTATCAATTTCCTATCGATATGCAATTAGTCCCCACCATTCTTAGCTAGACTTCACCAGGCTCAGCTTCGCTTGTTCACAGGTGTATGTGCTATTGCGCTTGGACCCTTTCTGCACTGCTGCCAGGATCGGCCCACATTTTTGTATTCAGCGGACACATTAGACCCGGCTGAAACACCTCCGCTGTTAAAAATGAGAACTTCATCTGTTTTACTATTTCTTTGATAAGATATAGTCATCTGATAAGATATATAGTCAAGAGAGCGGTGTGGTGAGCGGTCAAGAGAACAAACGGGGATAACCGATATTCTAGTTGACATTAAGAGGAAAAAATGGAGCTGGGCAGGCCATGTAATGCGTAGGATGGATAACCGATGGACCATTAGAGCTACAGAATGGATACCAAGAGAAGGGAAGCGCAGTCCAGGACGGCAGAAAACTAGGTGGGGTGATGAAGTTAGGAAATTCGCAGGCGCAAATTGGAATCAGCTAGCGCAAGACAGGGTTAATTGGAGATCGCAGGGAGAGGCCTTCGTTCTGCAGTGGACATAAATATAGGCTGATGATGATGATGACAGTCATCTTGCACGTGTCACTTCAGCTTGGCACAGAATACATTGAAACATGCAATGCATAACGGTCCCGTGTGTTCGAAGACCTAATTAGACCCTTCAATGAGCGGGCCCGAGTCTGGCCCGGGCCCGTGGCTTCAAGCCCGAGCCCGGCCCGGGCCCGGGCTTTAACGCGGCTTTAAGCCCGGGCCCGGCCCGAGCCCGCCGACAAACGCTTCGGACGTCCCGGCCCAGCCCGCGGGCCGGGCCGGGCCCGGGCTTTCGGCCCGGCCCGGGCCCGTGCAGTGCTCTAATTCCGACAGCTTCGATGCTACCGTAGAACCGCTGCACATTAACTGTGTGAAGAAGAATGTGTTGGTTCCACATTGTGTAGTGTCGATCAAAGGCGGACGCGCTGGCTTATGGACCGTAAACTATTCTCAGAAGCCCGTTATACAACCAAACGGCTTGAAATTAGCCTTCGTCAGGGAACACGCGTCCTTATCAGTGTCTGAACTTACAGAAGTGCCGGAAGAACCTGATGGCCACAGTTCGGAAACGGCCCTTTTGGCGATAGTAAATAAATCGCTCAGCACAAGTGAACGCCGAACGTTAGTGGGTGTGCTTTCGAAGCACGTTTCGGTATTCGACTTTGCGCAGAAGGACAAAATGCCTGCAATTCCCGCGTCTCGAACACGCCATACCATCAACACGGGTTCGGCAAATCCGATTAGACAAAATCCATATCGCGTTTCACCATCAGAGCGTCAGATTATCAACGAACAAGTGCACGAAATGATGAAAAAGGGAGTCATACAAGAGTCAGCGAGTCCGTGGGCAGCTCCAGTGATTCTTGTTAAAAAGAAAGATGGATCTTGGAGATTTTGCGTCGACTATCGCCGGCTGAATGCTGTAACAAAAAAGGACGTGTACCCACTCCCACGTATTGATGACGCAATAGACTGCCTTCGTTCCGCCTCTTACTTTTCCTCAGTAGACTTACGATCCGGCTACTGGCAAATTACGATGCGTCCTGAGGACAAGGAAAAGACTGCTTTCGTAACCTCTGACGGGCTCTTCGAATTTAATGTGATGCCATTCGGACTGTGCAACGCTCCGGCAACATTCGAGAGATTTATGGACAATATTCTGCGCGGCTTAAAGTGGAACATCTGCATGTGTTACCTCGACGACATCGTCATCTTTGGCCGCACCTTCAACGAACACAACTCGCGTCTGAATATTGTCCTGAACTGCATCAGGAACGCTGGCCTAGTTTTAAACTCCAAGAAATGCCACTTCGGAGACAGCCAAACCCTTGTGCTTGGACATCTCTTCGATAAGGACGGCATCCGCCCTGATCCCCAGAAGACAGCAGCCGTTGAAGCGTTCAGTGCACCACGCTCTGTCAAGGAGCTCCGTAGTTTTCTTGGGCTTTGTTCCTATTTCTGCCGCTTTATTCCTAAATTCGCCGACGTCGCGTATCCGCTGACATGTCTGCTACGAAAGGATATCCCCTTTGAGTGGACTCCGGAGTGCGACTCTTCTTTTCGTCAGTTGAAGTTTCTGCTGACGTCACGGCCTGTTCTTCAACACTTCAATCCTTCAGCTCCGACGGAACTCCATACGGATGCCAGTGGCATAGGTATTGGTGCCGTCCTAGTTCAACGCCATGGTGACCGGGAACACGTGATCGCATATGCAAGTCGATCCTTAAGTAGGCCTGAGCAGAATTACACTGTCACGGAGCAAGAATGCCTCGCGGTAATATTTGCGGTTCAGCGGTTTCGCTCTTACCTGTATGGACGCCCCTTCACAGTTGTCACCGACCACCACTCATTGTGTTAGCTTGTAAATCTTCGTGACCCTTGTGGCCGCCTTGCGCGCTGGGCGCTCCGACTGCAAGAATACAGCTTCAGCGTCTCTTATAAGAGTGGTCGACGACACGCTGACGCGGACTGCCTCTCGCGTATGCCACTTAGCACTACGGACTGTGACGCCGACGACTTCGATCACCTTGTGGCTTCTCTGTCACCGCGTTTTCCAGACTTCGACTGTTTCAAAACCGAGCAGCGAAAAGACGCTAAATTAACACCGCTCTTCACCGCTACGACTACCCCTACTAAAGCACACGATTTCTGCGTGCGTGATGGACTCCTGTACAAGAAGAACTTTTCCGGCACAGGCGCACGTTTTCTTCTAGTGGTGCCGGAGAGCCTTCGCATAGCGATTCTGAGTGCTATGCACGACGACCCTACGTCTGGCCATTTAGGTTCGGCGAGGACGCTCTACCGGATTCAGGAACGATTTTATTGGCCTGGAATGCGACACTCTGTTGAAACGTATGTGGCCAGCTGCATGCAGTGTCAGCGCCACAAACGTCCATCTACTGGTCCAGCCGGTCTCCTGCAGCCGATCCCGCCTCCAAGCACGCCTTTCCAACAAGTGGGCATTGACTTCTTGGGCCCTTTTCCGAAATCAGCCAAAGGAAATCGTTGGATAGTTGTTTGCGTCGACTACCTCACACGCTACTGCGAGACGGCGGCCGTGCCCTCCGCAACTGCCAATGACGTTTCAACATTGCTGCTGAAATATGTCATCCTGCGACATGGTCCGCCTCGCGTGATCATCAGCGACCGTGGACGACAATTCACAGCGGATGTCGTGGAGGAGCTGCTTCGTATGTGTGAATCCCACTTGCGTCACTCGACACCGTACCATCCACAAACGAATGGGCTTACGGAGCGCACCAACCGAACAATTGTAAACATGATATCTATGTATGTTTCATCCGACCAGAAGAACTGGGATGACGTACTGAATTTTATCACGTACGCGTTCAACACCGCCAAACATGAGACTACCGGGTATAGCCCTTTCTTCCTGCTGTACGCACGGCCACCCCGGTACACATTCGACACTGTTTTCCCTTTCCACAGTCACGAAAATCCCACTGTCGCCGAGACTCTCTGCCTTGCCGAAGAAGGTCGTCGTATTGCTCGTTTGCGCACTTTGGCATCGCAGGACAGATCAAAAGCACGCTACGACATTCGCCACCGTCCGGTAATCTATCGCCCGGGTGATTTAGTCTGGCTGTGGACTCCAGTACGGAAACGCGGGTTATGCCAAAAGCTTTTGGCCACCTACGATGGCCCGTTTGTGATTATTAACAGACTGACGGAAGTCACCTATAACATAGCTCGCCTCATGGCGAGTGGTAGAAGAGCTGCCAAGACCCAAGTGGTCCATGTGCCCGCTTGAAACTCTTCACTTCAAGACAAATGGATTGAGTCGCCCGCCGGGCTTCGTCTGCGACGGGAGGAATGTTACGCGTGAGGAAAACGAGGACCGGTGAACGTGCTTGCGGTCCCGGGTTGAAAAAGAGAAAGAGGACGACGCTGAGTGCATCAACCAGCCAGCCGCTCTTGCGCTCACCTTCGCGACCTAAAATAAACGGTCCCCTTCATCTGTAAGGTTTACAAACGGTCTCCTTTGCGCGTAACAATATGATATATTGGCGTGAGATAATCCTACCACGAGCACGCCATCGTGCCTTATAACTTGTTGCTTTATATGGGTCACAAGACGTTCAATAGAAAAGTAAGTTTGATGTGATAAATAAAAGGAAAATGCAACTGGTATATTAAAGATGTATGCAGGTTTCATGTGCGCGTTAGCGCAAAACTAAATTAAAGAAATTTAATAGATCGCGTGCCAACATGAGTACATCGGAGCATGACAAAAAAAGGCAGAAAGGCTGGGGACCAAAATGGCTACCTACCAAATTTGGCGGTAAATAGCGGTCAAAATGTTGTGTTGTCACCACCCTAAAACGGCGTTGCATGTAGGCTCTCTAGCGGTTCACGGGGCTTAGCGCCCTCTGTGTGAGGAGGGAATACTTCCGGCGGAAGAAAACATAATTTCACGTCATATCCGTTAAAAAAAACAGAAGTGACGTCATTTTGTTCTCAGGCGCGAAATTTGTTTTCGGAGGCCTGCCATTAGAGCTGTATATTAAAATGCCCCGCCATTCGACTTGATGGGCGTTCCGAGCCTTCAGCGCGGAAAGCGATGCAGGAAAATTTCAGCCGTACGGGTGTCGAAATCGCATCGCTGCGCATCGCATTAGGAATTATAGGAAATGCAATTTGGTGTGAATCTGCTGGGCGCTCGGCGAGCTGCGTCGTGGCGTGACGCCGGAAGCGTCTGCAAGCGCTACTTTTTTTGCGTTCGATGTGCGTGTGCAGCCACCAGCACACCAGGGGTGATGCGCTACATGTAAACGCTGGCGCATCGCATTACTCGTGATGCGCTAGGAAATGTGATGCGATACTGTCGCATTCTGTCGCATTCACGTAAACGCGGCTTTTGGAGGCCGACGAACGCTATGGGCGTGGGTTGCTCTCGTCCTTTCGTCGGACGCCAAGCCCGTCGGCCAGCGCTGTCGCACGAAAACAACTAAAGTAAACAAGTACCTGACGGTCGCAACTCACTACTTTGACTGCACAGGTTAAGAAACAATAAAACTTACACGTCACCTAATTCAGACAATCGTCGACATGCAAAATAACACAACATGTGAAGGGGGCGTATTGTACCAGGTGAAATTTACGAGCGCGCCTTTCCACGCACTCCAAGAGCTGCATTGAATTGCAAGTGATAGCGGCGTCAACGCCCCGCCACTATCAAAGGGCACTTTTACAGTGGGCGCTGAAAAAGGGTATTTATTGATAATGATCAAGTAAAATGTAGTTGTCCCTTCTTTTCTCGCCATGCGTACATAAAATTGATTAGAAATTTTATTTTCGTTCAATGAAAATAACTGCGGCTCGCTCTAATTAAAAATCGCTTTTTTATTTCCCAGTGTGTATTACCTCCAAACATAGTCGCGCTTCAATCGCTGCTCCCATAACCACCCTTGCTGTTGTCGGTGACAATTCGTTCTGAACCGCTTTTCGCCCGAAGCTTCGCGACCTATGTGGATCGACCTTTCCTACCCGCGACGCTGTTTTGCATGTAGGCTCCCTAAACCCAATAAATGCTGAGCGCCCCGATGCGACGCTTCTGTGCTTTGATTGCTTGTTTGGGATTGTATTTTTTGAATATTGAAGTTGAATGAAGACATTTGGTTAGGTTCCATAGCCTTTATTTTAGATCATTTGAGAACACTCCCACGTTCACGGGCGACTCTACACTTGCACAGTATTGCATTGTTATTGCTGTGGCAGACGGTGAGAGGCTCTGACGTTGTCTCTACACGGGATTGGCAACGTCCACAGAAGCAGTGAGCGCCGATACGACGCGTTGCAAGCATACGTATATGTGCTGTCACCGAAGGCTGCCAGCTGCACTCAGCGACACTTCTCTGATTTAGATGTGACTAAACAGACTTTTCGATTGGAACAAATTATTGTACTAAGATGATCTTGAATTTCCCTGGCCAAACAGCTGGAAAAGGCTATCGAAATGGGCAGTAACCGCCCGTTCAGCGTTCCGGGTTGGTGGTTCTCCTAAGATTTTTCCCTAAGTGCCAATTGCAAAAGAAAATTCGTGTTATAGTACTTGACGGCATACTATTCAATTCGGACAACATTCTTTTTCCGTCTCATGAAGGCGTAAGCTTTAGTTGCAAGGAGAAAGCGCATCTTCTGTGCTTGAGTGCGACATGTAAGCACCAACTGAAAATGTGTGTGGATGTTGACATGGTAAATTACTCGAATGTTAACATCCTCCGGCGTGGTGTATAGTATTGCATTGTGCGTGTGTGACATACATCCGGCGTGGCGTTCATGAGTGCATTTCGCTTCTGCACGCTTGTCTGCGTTTGCCCGATTTTCAAGATTTCATTGGACTGCGTAGCATGTGTGCGTTTGTTTTTCGTGTTTATGTCTACATGTAATGTAAATAATTTCGACATGACGTTACTCATACTTGCATACAGTAAAGAAATAAAGACTCGGCATGGTGCAGTGGTAAAGTACTGGGCTTGTGACCTGCAGGTCAGAGGATCGAATCCTGACGCTCTAAGGGTATTTATTAAACTCTTTTATTACGCAAAAGTGCTCTTTCTTGCTTTCCCAATTTAAAAATATACAAGGTAGGCAGGCACCGCGTCTTTCTTGCTCTAGAGCTGCTTTTCGCTCCGGCACCCAACGCCTTTCAGTGTGCCGCACCAGTCTATTGCCCCAGCATCCAGCGTGACACTGGGCCTATTATCCGGCATGGCACCGCGCACTGCGCACTGGGTGTCGCAAAAGGTATCGCTTGCTTGATTTCCTTGTTCCACCACTTGCGGGGTTTTCTCTATCCACTGCAACGATTTGTTGTTTGTGTATGTCTTTTCTCCTGCTGCATGACTTCTACAAGCTCTTGTAATCCCAGAATGCTGAAGGTAAAGCCTCGATTGTATTTGTCGCTGCTTTTTCCTGTTAATGCTATTTGATTTTTATTTGGTTTTCGGTGTTCTGCTGCTATCACTTCCTGTCTAGATTCGCTGTCTCTCCTAAAAATTAAGGCTATAGGCTTATGATTGCTACCCCTGCGTAGTAACCGAGAGCGGCCGCGTTTTAAACGCGGCCACGGTGGAGGCCTTCTCCGCCCTTAAGGCTGAGGGGGCAGCTATCGCTATAGCCATCACGAACGACCTCGTTCATACAATTGTTAGCGATTCCAAAAGCGCGATCTTAAATTACACCAAAGACACTGCTAACAAAACTACGCAGCAAACCTTAAACAATTATTATCACACTTTTTATCAAACGGACAGACTTATTAATCTAGTATGGGTCCTCGCCCACTCCGGAAATCCTGGGAACGAGGAGGCGCACCGCATTGCCCGAGGGTTAACAAGCCGGGACGCGCGCCGCTCCGACTCGCATTCTCTGAGTGAGGTGGTGACCACTTACATATAATGAAATAACAAACTTGTATAAAGAAAGGAGGCGCACTTACCCGACGCCTCATCGGGACCTTACCAGAGCGCAGGACACCGTCCTTCGCCAGCTTCAGACTCTTTTCTCAGTCCACACAGATTGGCGATTATCACAAATGGGGAATTTAACCCCATATGTCAAAATTATAACATGAACGAATTGGCAACACAAGACCACATCCTCTGAGGATGTAGGGGTTTTCCTCCCCCAAATACACTCTTGCCAGACCCCTCCAAACTTACCTTGGAGGTCTTACTTAGGACTGCCGCCGATCTCGGGGAACTGAAAATCGTCACTTGGGCCGAGGGAGTCACCACCAACAGGTGCCACCCTGAGACTCCGCCATGATTTTCAATAAAGATGTAACCACCTAAAGGAGTCAAAACAAGCTTTGCGCGCACGCATTTGTCTTGAGTGCGAGTTTCTCCGAGCGTCTAGCATGGTCCGGCTGGGAGCCTCTGTTGCGTCCATATGTGTACGTAGCGTACCATCGCGTAGCCTGAGGCCAAGTTTTGGAAACGCGAAGTGACCTGTGTATTTGTGCTATTGAAGTGCAAGAAATAATGCCCGGGAATGCTTGGGAATAAGTTGTTTACATATTTGTATGGTATTGTTTGGATGAGTCCGATATTTTCTATGCCATGTATGTAAAAACATATTGCTTTTGTTTGTAATGCCGCCCATTCACCGCTTTCGCACGTTTCGCCTCTACACGCAGTATTCCTATGTCTGAATGCCAAAACGACACATGCTTGTAATTTTCCTTTTTTCAGCTGATGGCATCCGATGGACAACACCCCCTAGACTGGGTGATGTTGCCTAGACTGTGCGTGTGCGTGCCCGGCCTCCCACTGCGGCGCACGCGCGCAGCCCTGCCGGCCTCTGCCGCCTCTGCTGCCGACTCTCTCGGCTCTCGCCCACCTCTCCCCTAACAGCGCCCACAACGGCGTTTAGCCGTTCCATCACGTAGCCAGCGTTTTGACAGTGGTTGTGTGAGGTCACACAAACAACGCGCACAACTGTTGTCGACGGCGGCGGCGGCGTTTTGACCGTGCTCGCACCGGACGTGCGCGGCGTTGGTGACGTATTTATGAAGAACGTGCCAACCATTGCCGTACACCCTATGGCGGTCTACTGCAGCGATCACAAGGCCATGGTCCCTGTGGTCACTAAATAAATGAAAACCACCGGATCGTATATATGTCTCATTTTTTCTTCTTCTTCTTTCTGGGGTTTTACGTGCCAAAACCAGTTATGATTATGAGGCACGCTGCTTTAATAGTTGAAATAACCAATTACAACTTTACATCTTAATAGTCTGAACTTGAAATGCATAATTCCCACCATAGTACAGCTTCGCTGGGCGTCCCTCTCCACCCCAGTGGAAGGGCTGACAGTTTTTTATATTTGAAAGCGTGGTGACGTCACCAGGTATACATATATATATTGTTACGCCCATGAAAGGCGTTTATTGAACAGACAGCCAGGCAGGGTTAGTCGCGACGGCCTTGATCAGCTGAGTGCCTGTCAAGATTCAGCTAGCCTGCCGCATGGCGTCTTCCTCTTCACCCGTCTTGGATGCCCCACAATCTGTTAAGACGTAAACCTGGCACGCACGAAAGAGTGTCACATTTCCCTCCGCGCAGACGAAGCCCACCGGGTAAGTCAAACGGGCTGTCAAGAGACGAAAGGCTTCAAACGGGCGACATGCGTAATTTCAGTCTTTGCTGACCGTCGGCCATTTGATGTGAGGCGTGCTATACGATAGGTCAATTAGCTTATACGATCCGTGATAACATAGGGCCCCGCATAGTTGGCCAGGAGCTTTTCACAGAACCCACGTTTTCTCGTTGGTTTCCACAACCACACCAAGTCACCAGGGTCATATATCACGTGTCGGCGCCGGCGGTCGTAGCGTACCTTCGAGCGGTCTTGTGAAACTAGCGTGCGCAAAGAAGCAAGTCGTCGGGCCTCTTCAGCAAGAGACACCGTCTCGGATATACAAAGATTATCGTGGCTTGAAAACGGGAAGATAGTGTCCAATGTATAACGCGGCGGACGAGCATAAAGAATAAAGAAGGGACTGTAGCCCGTAGTTTCGTGCTGTGAGGTATTGAATGCGTACGTAATGAAAGGTAGCACGCTGTCCCAGTTCTTAGGATCGGACGCGACATACATGGACAGCATGTTAGTGAGGGTTCTGTTGGTGCGTTCCGTAAGGCAATTTGTTTATGGATGATACGGGGTGGAATGTCGAAAACTTGAAGCACATAGACGGAGCATCTCTTCGACCACGTCTGCAGCTGATGATGATTCTGGGAGGTCCATGTCGGAGAATAACGAAACGCAACAGAAAAATACACACTTCGGTGGCAGTAGCCGATGGTATAGCAGCTGTCTCACAGTAGCGTGTCAAGTGATCGGCATACACGACAATCAAGCAATTCCCATCAGATAACCGCGGGAATGGACCGAGAAGGTCGATGCCGGCTTGCTGGAAAGGAGTGCTTGGGGATGGCACTGGATGTAGTCGACCAGGCGGAGCGCTCGTCGGACGCTTGTGACGTTGGCACTCGTTGCAGCTCGTCACGTACTGGTCGATCGTCTGACGCATTTTAGGCCAGTAGAACCTTTCTTGCGTGCGGTAGAGCGTTCGCTCAGATCCAAAATGACCAGAAGTTGGATCGTCATGCATAGCGTGCGCAAGACGGAAACACGGAGATTCTCCGGGACCACCAGGAGATATCGTGGGCCTGTAGTAGAATAGTTCTTTTTATATAGTACCCCGTCCCGAACGCAGAAACGAGTGGATGGTGCTGATTTCCTTGCAGTAGTGAGCAGTGGTTCTAAAGTTCTGTCCTTCCGCTGCTCGATCTTGAAGGTATTAATATCAGGAAATCCTGGCTCCAGCTATGCGATATAGCGATCGAAGTTGTCCGCGTCGCAGTCCGTTGTCGGAAGCGGCCGACGCGAGAGGCAGTCAGCGCCGGCGTGCCGTCGGCCGCTTTTATAAGAAGCGGTAAAATCATACTCTTGTAAACCAAGTGTCCAACGCGCACGCAGACCTGACGAATCATGGAGATTTACCAGCCAGCAGAGAGAATGATGGTGTGGTTAACTGGCTAGCTGAATCTTGATCAGCTGAGTGCCTGTCAAGATTCAGGCAGCCTGCCGCACGTCGTCTTCCTCTTCACCCGTCTTGGATGCCCCACACTCTGTTAAGGCGTAAACCTACCACGCACGTAAGAGTGTCACACACACACACACACACACACACACACACACACACACACACACATATATATATATATATATATATATATATACATATAAATATGTCACAATGTACTGACGGAACCTCTTTGGCAATGACCGTGAAAGCGATCTTCGTGACCGAATTCAGTAATTCCACTTAGAAAAAACAAACTATATTGCAAGTTATCTTTTTCTTTTTGTTTTAGCGCTAATAGATACGCAGCAACAATGATGCTCCTTCAAGTACTTCAAACGCTAATTATTGATTTATGGACCGAAAGAAATTACTTTGAAAAAAACTGCGCTCCAATTAGAGAAACAGTCAGCGTTATGAAAGATGTAGCACGCAGAAGGCGCTGAACTGCTCGGCTTCAAGAGTGAGACTGTACAAGGGAAATCGACGTGGTAGCGAAGCTTCCGTAGAAACCCATACGTTCAAAACATGGCGGCTTATCGGCGGTTCATGAGGCTTAGCGCCATCTGTGTGAGGAGGGAACACTTCCGGCGGAAGAAAAATATATTGACGTCATATTCGTTAAAAAAGTTGTCGCAGTTTCATCTGAAAGGTGAAGCATCAATTGCGATAGCAAATTTGTAGAGAGATATACGGAGTAATGATATTAGCTTTATCAGCTGTATAAACTTGGACATGCAGCAGCACCGGCAACGCGCCGAACTGTTGTCGACGCCGTCGGCATTTTGCCCGCGTTCGCTCAAAATGCGTGCGGCGTTGGTGACTGTTGCCGGAGCCTCTGATATAAATAGGCACTTGGTGCCACAGCTAAACGTCGCCTCCCTTCCCTCCCCCTTCCCCCCCTCCCCCACGGCCTCTCGCGCATCGGAAGAAGGCGCGTTTGCTCTACATATATGGTGATTGTAAAGGAGGAAAGAGACGCCTACTTCTGCAGCCCTTAAGGAAGCACGGCGCAGAACGCGCGTTTGTTCTCCGCCGTGCGTTCACTCCCCGTGAAAGAGCGCGTCCCTCGCGCCCTTTCACTCGCACATACAGCGTTCGGCGGCGCGCGGCCACGATTTCATCTCCATTGACGTCATACGGAACCTCACGGCGACGGCGACGGCGACGGCGACGCCGACGGCAGAAATCTGCTTTTGAGTGTCCATATAATTGCTATCGCAATAAAAGTTGTCGCAGTTTCACCTGAAAGACGAAGCATCAATTGCGATAGCAAATTTGTAGAGAGCTATACGGAGTAATGATATTAGCTTTATCAGCTGTATAAATTTGGACATGCAGCAGCACCGGCAACGCGCAGAACTGTTGTCGACGCCGTCGGCGTTTTTCCCCCGTTCGCTCAAAATGCCTGCGGCGTTGGTGACTGTTGCCGGAGCCTCTGATATAAATAGGCATTTGGTGCCGCAGCTAAGCGTCGTCTCCCTTCCCTCCCCCCCTCCCCCACGGCCTCTCGCGCGTCGAAAGAAGGCGCGTTTGCCTACATATATGATGATTGTAAAGGAGGAAAGAGACGCCTACTTCTGCAGCCCTTAAGGAAGCACGGCGCCGAACGCGCGTTTGTTCTCCGCCGTGCGTTCACTCGCCGTGAAAGAGCGCGTCCCTCGCGCCCTTTCACTCGCACATACAGCGTTCGGCGGCGCGCGGCGACGATTTCATCTCGATTGACGTCATACGGAACCTCACGGCGACGGCGACGGCAACGGCGACGGCGACGCCGACGGCAGAAATCTGCTTTTGAGTGTCCATATAATTGCTATCGCAATAAAACAGAAGTGACGTTATTTTGTTTCATAGGCGCGAAATTTGTTTTCGGAGACGTGCCATTAGAGCTGTGTATTGAAGTGCCCCGCCATTCGTCTTGATGGGCGTTACAAGCTTTCAGCGCAGAAAGTGATGCAGGAAAAGCTCAGCCGTACGGATGTCGAAATCGCATCGCTGCACAGAACATAATTTCTTTGGAGGCCGAGGAACGCTCTGGGTGTAGATTGCGTAGAGTGCTCATGCTTTCGGTTCGCAGAGCAGAGAGACGCTGGCGTCGCCGTCGTGAGCAGTGGCACTTCGCGTCGGATCCGCCAATTTTCGGCCCTCGTGCTGGTTGGTCTCGCCCTATCCGGATAGTTTCTTCACGAGTGGGTGAGGCAAGCCGTCAGGATCATTTTGATACTAATCTTCTCCCGATACATTCCCGGGGTGGGCCAGGAGAGTTTTCGGAAGCCCTTGATCACGCCGTGCGCCAACCTAGGTCTATCCGGCCTAGCTCGAGTGCGGCCGCCTGCACGCTAACCCAAAGACGGCGGGGTGACCACCCCGCCTCCCGCAGTTACCTCGTCGCATATCTCCCGGCTGCCCATTGCCATGAAGAATGCTGTCAAAGGACAGGAGGTGACCCCTGAAGTACTTTAGGACGCTTCCTGGCAGACGCCAAGCCTCCGCGCCCAAGAACAACGCCGCGCAGCGTTGCGCCTCGCCGCCGCTGCCGCAGCAAATCTTCGTCACCATCGAAGCAGGAAGTGGCAAGCCGCCACGCTCCGCTCCCTCGCCTCCCGGCCGACACGATTCACGTCGTCGGCCGTCTCAAAACCACCGTCGACCTCACCAAGCTCCAGCCTTGGCTGATACACCGCCTTGCTGCAAGCAGCGAGCCTGCAAGACCTCCCGCCTGCATCTCGCGACACGGTGCGGATCCACCCGGTCAACAACACCTTTACGCTCAGCATCGCGGTATCGGCTCGCGCTCAAGCCTACCTCCGCATCACCTCTCTCATGGCGTACGGCACTACCTTCACCGTCCACCTTTATGCTCCACCGCCGGACGATCCCCTACGGGGCATACTCTACCACGCCTTCGACGATTTCACAGATGAAGCCATCCATGATGACCTCCAGGCAAGCAATCCTGCACTTTCTGTTGTGGGTGGCCGCCGTATGGACAAGACACCCCACATCTTGGGGTCACTCTCACTGACACCTAAAATACCCCGGTGGATCTTCTACCACGGCGTCCTCCTTTGCCTCCTTCCTTTCTACAACAAAGTATAGGCCTATGTCAACTGCCGCTCGACTGGGGGGGGGGGGGGGGGGGCAGCGAACCGACTTTCCCAAGCCATGACAAGACCGGGGCCATGGTTGCGTCGACTCTCACCACCCACCTCCCGATGGCTTGCCCCTCACTTGCACCCCCCGCTGCATCGTTTGCAACGGAAACCACTCCACGAACAGCTCCAACTGTGAGCACCGCTACGTGCAACGCCCTCAACGCCCGAAGCAAGCGGCACGCAGTTCTCCGCCGCCTCCACCCTCCAAGTCGACCACTGCTTTCCCTACCCTCGCCCCGGCGGCGCCCAAACCCGCCTCTAAGCCCGTCCAGTCGGCGTGATCCCGCCCCCCCCCCTCCCCTGCGCTCCCTCGAGGTCCCCCTCGCCACAAGTCATCGCACTGCAGCAGGAAAACGCATCCGTACAACTCACTGCACAAACCGCTCAACTTGCGGCACAGAAGACCCAAATTGACTCTTTCGCAGCCCAATTGCGAGCTCTTGAAGAGGAGCTCGAGGCACCCATCACTCTCCCACTAAGTCTGACCTCCTCAATCACCTCCTCTTCTGACATGGACGTTCAGACCCCCCAAAGGAGGCACTATACTCGGGGTCAACTTTCTGTGGCAATGCAGTCAAGGCTACAGAGCCGAACCAGGCCGTTTCGTCAGTGTCACTGCGCAGCTGGAAGTAGTTCCACACACAAAAAAGTTTTTTTGTGCGTAACCTAATTATTTTAAAATGTGCAGTTATAATTTTAGCTGCTAATTGATAATGCCAGAAAATTATTAGTGATATTATGTGAAATAGCGTTATATTTAAGATTTTTCGGGTTTTCTTTAGTTGCCGCGTTCCCCACTGCTGTCGCATTGGCTCTCTTCCTTCACCATCTCCCTTGAGAAAAAAAATGGCCTCCGCGTCGCCAGTGCGTTATTCCTCCCGTTGGTCGCCAATTCGCTCGCCGCACAGGATATTCAAGAAGCTTGAGTACCAAAAGCTGTCGAAACAAACCAAGCAATTGGTTGGCAGCGTGTACGCCCAAGTGAGACTGACGCAACCGGGACTCTCCGTCGCTTCCGTGTTTCGTTCGGTTAGCCAGCTTACCGGCGTGAGCGAGCGTACTGTCGCACGGCTCAAGGCGGAGATTTTAAAGGGTACCCTGAAGTCCCGAAGCGTAAAAGGCTTCGTTTCGTGGCTGAGTCACCAGCAAAAGTTACTGGAAAGACAAGAGTGCCGCGGTACGATTGTTTTACCCTGTCTGCTCTTCGCCGGAAAGTACATCAGTACTACATTCGCAACGAGGCGCCAATGGCACAAAAGATCCTCAGCGAGGTAATCGGCGACACCGACATGGGGGCTACCGAAGCAGCTGAGTGTCAGAACGATGCGCAGGCTTCCGAATGACATTGGATTTGCATTTCGGAAGCGAAAACGTAACTGTGCACTGCTGGAAAGGGACGACATCATTGTGTGGCGGCGGAAATATCTGTGGACCATTCGAGAAATGCGAAAGGAGAAACGGTACGTACAGTTACTGCTTCGATTTGTTGGACAGAGATATAAATGTCAACGATGTCAATTAAAACACCAATGCCGCATGTAAAAATTCAGAGTTGAAAGAGTAGGAACAGGAAATAACTATGAAAGTTCTCGTACCGCTACATATTTAATTTTTAATTCACCCGTCCTCATACATGTTGCCGTTCATCTTGATTTGTATTTTTGATGGCTTTCTTCTGCGTCTGTGGCTCTTATTTGTATTTTGCCTGTTATTCTGGTTAAGCAAGCGAGGGCACAAGTACGTATCGACGTGTTCTAATGAAGTATGGATAGCTCTGAATGAAGGTATTTTGTTATTCGTGTGAGTAGGTACCTTCTGCGAACATTTATTTTTATTTTTGTATTTTCCAGTACCACCCAAAAACTGCAAAGATCTGCCTGCCCGGTAGAGTGATATTAGAAGCACATCATAATGATGTGCTTCTTGACCAGGGTGAATGCTGGGCACACCAAGGAAAAGGTGTGGGAGGACGCCACTGTGTCGTCACGTGAGGACGCCTTCGGCAAGGGTCTCACAACTGGGCTTCGCGCACCGAGAGGCAAAGGTGATCGGCTCATTGTCCTCCGTGCTGGAAGCGAAAACGGCTTCGTGGATGGGGCATCTCTCGTTTTCCAGGCGAAAAAGAGTGTTACCAGTGACTACCACAGTGAAATGGATGGCCCACGCTTTGAGAGATGGTTCAAAGAACAACTTGTACCAAACATCGAGCCACGGAGCGTAAATGTCATGGACAATGCTTCCTACCATAGTGTTCAGCTCGAAAAGTTGCCCTCGACGTTGTCGCGCAAGGCCGAGATTCAGTCTTGGTTGACTAAAAAAAACATCCCGTGGTCTGATGACCAGTTGTAGCCCGAGCTCAATCAGCGGTGACAGTCCAGGGGTAGGGGCTGGAACCAAAGCCACACTAGAGAGCCAGGAGTATAGGATGCAGGAGCGGGGGAAGTTTCTCGAAGGTGCTTCTGGCGTTGCTGGTCTTCTGACGTAAATATACGTGATAGCTTGCGACACTCCTCTGCGTGTGCTGCAGCTTCAGACAAGGTAGTGGTTTCTGTGTTGTCAGGGCGGTACGGAAGGATAGTGTCCATTGTGGAAAAAGGTTCGCGTCCGTACAGGAGAAAGAAGGGCAAAAATCCCGTGGTAGTCTGCGTGGCGGTATTATAAGCGTAGGTAAGAAATGGTAGAACATGGTCCCATTTGGTTTGGTCAGATGCAACGTACATGGCCAGCATGTCGCCAAAAGTTCGATTAAATTGCTCGGTCATGCCATTAGTCTGCGGATGGTATGCAGTTGTGGTGCGATGAATGATGCGGCATTCTTTGAGAAGAGCCTCAATGACGTCGGAGAGGAAAACGCGCCCTCTGTCACTGAGTAATTCCCTGGCAGCTCTGTGGCGAAGGATGATGTGGCGCAGGAAAAATCAGGCGACGTCACGTGCGGAAGCGCTGGACAAAGGGGAAGTTTCCGCATAGCGCGTAAGATGGTCGATTGCCACGATTACCCAGCGGTTGCCGTCTGATGTGGTAGGCAGAGGTCCATAAATGTCGATACCTAGTCGATCGAAAGCACGTGCTGGGCAAGGCAAAGGCTGCAATGGAGTGGTTGAACGACGAGGGGGATCTTTGCGGCATTGGCAAAAGAGACAGGAGTGGACATAATGACGGATGAGTCGATACATCCCTCGCCAGTAGTAACGAAGGCGTAGACGAGCATACGCCTTTAGCACACCTGCATGTGCGCACTGGGGATCGTCGTGGAACGCTGCACAAATATCAGAACGTAGATGCCGAGGGATGACAAGCAACCATTTGCGGGCGTCCGGGAGGTAGTTACGACGGTACAAGAGCCCGTCACGAATGGAGAAGTGATGTGCTTGGCGACGTAAGGCGCGACTGGTAGTGGTTGTCGATGAGCTGAACAAGAAACTGAGCATTGACAAAATCCAAGGGTCTTTCTTCTGCTCAATAAGGATATCCGTGGCAACAAGACTCGGACAATGAGGCCTTCGGGGAGGTAACCTCGTCTGTTAGTGACGAACAAGACAAGGCATCAGCATCCGGGTGTTTTCGGCCAGAACAGTACAGCACTAGAATGTCGTATTCCTGCAGTCGAAGCACCCATCGAGCAAGACGAGCAGATGGTTCTTTTAAGGACGACAGCCAGCACAGCGAATGGTTATCAGTAATCACGTCAAATGGGCGGCCATAGAGATACGGGCGGAATTTGTTCATGGCCCAAATTATAGCCAGGCACTATTTTTCAGTTACAGAATAGTTCGATTCAGGTTTAGTGAGTGCACGACTGGCGAAGGCGACGACGTATTCATCGAACATCGAAGCCAGCCATTCTCTGGGCGACAACGGCACCAACGCCGACGCCACTGGCATCCGTGTGGATTTCTGTTGGAGCGCTTGGGTCGAAATGGCGCAGGATTGGGGGAGACGTCAAGAGACGACGCAGTTTCGTGAATGCGGCATCGCAATCCGGTGACCAGGTCGAAAGGTTGTGGTAACCACCAAGAATCTGCGTTAAAGGTGCTATTATGATGGCGAAATTGCGGATGAAACGGCGGAAGTATGACGCTAACCCAGTGAAGCTGCGCAGGTCTTTCAAAGTCTTTGGTCGTGGAAACTGGGCAACAGCTTGTAGTTTCGCCGGATTAGGGAGTACAGCTTCTTTCGACACGACATGGCCAAGGATGACAAGCTGCCGGGGCGGCGAAGCGACACTTCTTCAAGTTAAGCTGGAGGCTAGCATTGGCGACGCATTTGAGTGCACGTTCAAGTCGAAGTAAGTGAGACGGAAAGTCGGGTGAAAAGATAACGATGTCGTCCAGATAACACAGGCATATCTGCCATTTGAGGCCGCGCAAGATGTCCATAATTCTTTCAAATGTGGCAGGCGCGTTACACAGGCCAAATGGCATCAGGGGTGAATTCAAATAAACCGTCGGGTGTGATGAAGGCCGTTTTTGGACGGTCTGACTCAGGCACTGGCACTTGCGAGTACCCGGATCGTAAATCTAAAGATGAGAAGAATTTCGCACTGTAGTGGGGAAGAGAGTCCGCAGCCATTGAGAGAGGAGGACGAAGTCCAGCAGCCCGGAGAGCGCGAGACAGCGACCGACGCTCTTGAGACAAGGCTGTTGCGTAGCCCTAACTGCTGTATAAATAAACCCCTTCACAGTTTGGTGGAAAGGTGCCGGGTATCGATCCCAGTCTCCCAACCTGGAACTACGAAGCCGTACCTTACCTCCAGCGTCAGCGATGGCGGAAGAAACCACCACGCAAGGCTCCTCTGAGACTCAAGCCACCGTCTGTCCCGGCGTGCTGCCTCAGCGTCACCCACCGATATTCAGCGGGACTGATGATCAAGACGTCGAGGACTGGCTGACAACTTATCAGAGGGTAAGCGCAGTCAACAAATGGGACGATGCGACTAGGCTGACCAATGTAATCTTTTACTTGACCGGCGTCGCCAGTCTCTGGTTCCGGAACCACGAAGCGGAGATTAATAACTGGGCCTCGTTCAAAACAAAGTTTTCGGAAATCTTCGGCCGCCCCGCGGTACGCAAACTCCGCGCAGAACAGCGACTTCGTGAACGTGCTCAACAACCCGGTGAGAACTTCACCAGCTATATTGAAGACGTCGTCGACTTGTGTAAGCGTTTAAACCCGTCGATGCACGAGTCGGACAAGATCAAGCAAATCCTCAAAGGAATAGCTGATGACGCATTTCAAATGCTATTGGCAAAAGACCCACAAACCGTCGCCGATGTCGTCAGCTTGTGCCAGAGTTTCGACGAATTGCGCAAGCAACGCGCCCAAACTCGCCGCCCTCTGGAACAGAACGACTCGATCGCGGCGTTGACTTTGGGCGACCAGAATGCACTGTTGCTTCAGATCAAGCAGTTTGTACGTGAGGAGGTCGCCCGACAGCTTTCCATTTTATCGAGCACGCCCGAGCCCGCCCAGGCTCAACATCTGGCCCCAGTCATACGCCAAGTTATACAAGGAGAAGTCACTGACGCTTTGCCTTTCGCTCGTCCGCCACCTCCGGAGCCTGCGCCCTTGTCGTATGCGCAAGTCGTCGCTGCCGGGCCGCCTCGTCAACCGACCTATTCTTCCGCGTCGGCACCCGTTCGGCCCCCACCAGTTCCGTTCAGCCGACCAGTCCCCACAAATCCATGGCGCACTGCGGACAATCGCCCTATCTGTTATTCTTGCGGCTATGCAGGACATGTGGCACGCTTCTGTCGCCGTCGCCCTCCTGTTCCAATAGATGTCATGCGACCGTCTGCTTACGATCCTGGGCGCTTTGACGGCACAGCGCGGCTACAACAATCCTCTTCGCCCGAGCGCATGCCCTCAGCTACCCGCCGATCTCCATCCCCCCGACGTCGCTCTCTGTCACCTATGCGCCGTCGACCCTGCCCTTCTGATGCGGAAAACTAAACGTCGCAGTTCCCGAGGCACGAACTGCGTCGTCGTCGAAAAGTTCAAGTCCTCGAATTTCTCCAGCGAACCTCATTGACGTTATTGTGGATGGCTTTCGTACCCTTGCGCTTGTGGACACTGGTGCTGCCGTTTCAGTGATTGATGTAAAACTTTGCCACTTGCTTCGGAAGGTTACGACGACGTCAAGGGGATTATCCCTCCGTACCGCCAGCGCACACCATATTCAGCCGTTAGCCGCCTGCACAGCCCGCGTCATAATTCAAGATGTTGTTTATCCCATTGAGTTTCTTGTGCTACCAGCCTGTTCGCATGATGTCATCCTCGGTTGGGATTTTCTTTCTCGCCATCCTGCTGTTATTGACTGTGCTCGTGCCGAGGTGGCGTTCTCACCGTTGTGTTCCGCGTCGTCTGCACCTACAATGAAAAAGTTGTTTGTCGCCGAGGATACGACCATACCACCCAGTAGTGCAGTCCTTGTCCCCGTGTCCTGTGCCGCTGTTCGTGAGTCTACAGTTCTCTTTACACCCTCCGAGACCATTCAACACCGCAGGAATCTCACGTTGCCTTTTGCCGTTCTCGACATGACCTACGGCGCCACATCCTTATTTGTTATGAATCCGTTGCCGGTTCCCTCAACCTTACTCCGTGGAGAGTGTATCGGCACAATTCAGGCGTTCGACGTATCGTCCATCTTCTGCCTTGACGACATGGACAACTTGCAGCTTAGTGCCCTGACACCTGCTGCTAGTACGCCTGATCGAGCACCTTTAAGTATGTTCGGCTCCGCCATCGACGACGAACTTGCAGAGGTACACCGCGAGAAACTTCTTGCACTCCTCCACCAGTTTCGAGGCTCGTTTGATTGCCAGAAGACGTCATTAGGCCGCACGCATACTGTTCTCCATCCGATTGACACCGGCTCACAAGCGCCTCTGCGCCAGCGCCCTTACCGCGTATCCCCTGCTGAGCGTCATGTGATCGCCGAACAAGTTGACGACATGCTTAACCGTGGCATCATTCAGCCGTCCTGCAGCCCCTGGTCGTCGCCTGTTGTTCTTGTCAAGAAAAAAGACGGCTCAATCCGCTTCTGCATCGACTACCGCCGATTGAACAAAGTTACTCGAAAAGATGTGTATCCCCTGCCACGCATCGATGATGCCCTGGACTGCTTGCAGGGAGCCGAATTCTTTTCCTCACTAGACTTACGGTCCGGTTACTGGCAGGTCCCTATGGCACCATCCGATCGCCCGAAAACTGCCTTCGTAACTCCCGATGGGCTGTATGAATTCAATGTTATGCCCTTCGGCCTATGTAATGCCCCAGCCACATTCGAAAGGATGATGGACAGTGTCTTGCGTGGGTTGAAATGGAAGACGTGCCTGTGCTACCTGGATGACGTCGTCGTTTTCTCCCCTGATTTCGACAGTCATCTCCGTCGGCTTCACGAGGTACTGAGCTGTTTGACGCGCGCAGGCCTTCAGCTTAACATCAAGAAGTGCCGATTCGGCGCTCGCAAACTCACCATCCTTGGCCACGTAGTCTCTAAGGACGGCGTCCTTCCCGATCCGCAGAAACTTCGTGCTGTTGCTGAATTCCCGAAGCCTACCACCGTGAAAGCGCTTCGCAGCTTCCTTGGTCTATGCTCCTACTTTCGCCGCTTTGTGCAGAACTTCGCTTCTATAATAGCACCACTGACGAAGCTGCTCAGCGGCGATAGCTGTCTGTCTGGTTGGTCGCCGGCGTGTGATGAGGCTTTCGCAACACTACCTCGTCTCTTGACTTCACCGCCCATCCTACGTCACTTCGACCCTACCGCTCCGACCAAGGTACACACGGATGCTAGTGGGATCGGCCTTGGCGCTGTCCTCGCCCAACGTAAGCCGGGCTTCTCTGAGTACGTTGTTGCCTATGCGAGTCGTGCCCTTACCAAGGCAGAGTCCAAGTACTCGGTTACCGAGAAGGAATGTTTGGCAATTGTTTGGGCGTTGCAGAAATTCCGCCCATACTTGTATGGCCATTCGTTTGATGTCGTCACCGATCATCATTCGCTCTGTTGGCTGGCTTCACTGAAGGATCCGTCAGGTCGACTTGGACGCTGGGCGCTTCGTCTACAAGAATTCGATATTCGCGTCATTTACCGCTCAGGACGCAAGCACGCCGACGCTGACGCACTTTCCCGCTCGCCCCTGCCTTGTGCCGTCGTGCCTCTTTCCCTTTCCGCGACTTCCTGTGCTAACATCGATATCACTGACATGCCTTCAGAACAGCGCAAGGATCCCTGGATCGCCTCACTGATCGACGTTCTCTCTATGCCTTCGACGACACCAGCCCCACAGCTCTCTCGTGCCCTTCGTCGCCAAGTACCTCATTATGCGCTCCGGGACGCCATGTTGTACCACCGCAACTACCAGCCCGATGGTCGAAAGTGGCTTCTTGTTATACCTCGCCATTTGCGCTCCGACCTGTGCGCGCACTTTCACGCAGACCCACAAAACGCGCATGCTGGCGTTTTGAAAACGTATGATAGACTGCGCCAGCGATTCTACTGGCGTGGAATGTACACATACGTCCGCAAGTACATTCGTTCCTGCATTGAGTGTCAACGCCGGAAAACAACTTGTCACACGCCTGGCCCATTACAACCTTTGCCGTGTCCCGCTCGCCCGTTTGATAGGATCGGCATCGACCTGTACGGACCCCTTCCTTCCACCCCTGCGGGCAATCGGTGGATTATTGTGGCCGTCGACCATCTCACTCGATATGCCGAAACCGCCGCTCTTCCAACAGCTTCAGCTCGTGATGTTGCCTTATTCATGTTGCGCAGCTTCGTTCTTCGCCACGGTGCGCCACGCGAGCTGCTTAGCGACCGAGGGCGTGTGTTTCTTTCTCAAGTCGTCCAAGAGCTTCTTAGTGAGTGCAATATCATTCATCGCACCACTACAAGTTATCATCCGCAGACTAATGGCTTGACGGAACGCTTTAACCGAACACTCGGTGATATGCTATCCATGTACATAGCCTCCAACCATTCTAATTGGGACTTGGTGCTTCCGTTTGTGACATATGCCTACAACACAGCCACGCAAGCCACCACTGGATTTTCCCCTTTCTTTTTACTATACGGACGTCAGCCATCTTCCACACTGGATACTATACTTCCATACCGCCCGGATGCATCCGAATACCGCCCAGCCTCAGAACTTGCTCAATGCGCCGAAGAGTACCGCCAACTCGCACGCTTATTTACATCAGTGACACAAGGTCTTCAAAAAGAGCGCCTTGACTCGGCTGAACCTACCCCTACCTTCCCTGTTGGCTCGTTCGTGTGGCTTTCAATTCCTTGCCCCACCCCTGGTCTCTCCCGCAAGTTTGCAGCGAAATATCACGGTCCCTACCGGATCGTTGAACGCACATCGCCGGTGAACTACGTCGTCGAGCCTGTGACACCTCCCACCGACAGACGCTGCCACGGTCGTGAAACAGTCCACGTGAGCCGCTTAAAGCCCTACTACGACCCTCTGGTGCTTGCCTCACCTTGAGTCGCCAGGATGGCTCCTCTTCGCCACCGGGGCCAATGTAGTGGGGAAGAGAGTCCGCAGCCATTGAGAGAGGAGGACGAAGTCCAGCAGCCCGGAGAGCGCGAGACAGCGACCGACGCTCTTGAGACAAGGCTGTTGCGTAGCCCTAACTGCTGTATAAATAAACCCCTTCACAGCACGAATGACCTGCAAAAGCGGTCGAGGAGATCGACGATCTGGGCGTGCTGACTTTGAGTGAGGTTGGGATCAATACATCGAGAAAATGTTGGGTCGCACGGCAGTGTCGGAGGAGAAACTTGAAGGGAAGCTTGGCTCGATTGCATCAGCATAACGAAGACACTCATCGTGGAGCAGGCTAGCAGGGCAAGGAAACATGTTCGAGACATAAAGTTTGCTGGAACCTTGTCGAATGGCAAGAAGGGCAAAAGGAAGCAAGAATGGATGACGGCGAGCAACAAGTTTAGACGGCCTGAAATGAACAGTAGCGTCGGAAAACCCAACGCAGGAAACGGGTACAAGTGCAGCAGAGTATGGAGTAATATCGGTGTCGGTGGTGACGACCACACGACCGGAAGCGTCATCAGTATCTTCAAGAACGTTGGTGCCGAATGGCGACAGAGCGAGTTCAGCACGTGCACAATCTGTAACGGCATGGCGAGATGACAGAAAGTCCCATCCTAAAATCATGGCACGTGAGCAGTGGGGCAGAATAGCGAACTTAACACGGTATAAAGTGCCGTTTATAACAACACGCACGGGACACTTCCCTAAGGGTTCAATCGGCGCAGCGCTTGCGGTGCGTAAGGAAACGGCAGAATATGGCTGCGCGACTTTTCTTACTTGAAGACGAAGCTGGTTGGAAATCACTGAGATTGCTGCTCCCGTGTCTACAAGCGCATGGACGGCAATGTCTTCTGCATAAACTTCAAGGACGTTCGCAGGAAATAAATTAGGCCTTCAGGAGTTCGTTGATATCGCAGTTCTTGCCTCCGGAACTGCGTTCCTTAGTTTTCCTCTCGGATAGCTTCAGGGCGACGGACAAGCGGCGACAGAGAACGCTGACGGGGTGACGGAGACCGATGGGTATTGAAGGTGCGGGAAGCAGGAGGTGAGGCTTCAAAGTTCTGAGCGGCAGGAACGGAACGGAGAGTCGAAACCGTTGCTTGGTGCCCTCGGAGAATCCGAAGGATACCATCCGCGCCGGCGGCAAAACCGCACTACATGCCCTGGCAGGCCGCACGAATAACAGATAGGGCGGTTGTCACGGGTGCGCCATGGATTGAGAACAGCGGGCTGAGACTGATGGAGATATTGGCGAGATGGGCGCACGGGCTGCTGTGGCGGCCAGTAGCTGCTTGTAGGTGCATATGTATCAGCTACTTGCGGAGATGAGGGAAAGGCGCTGGTAGGTCTGGATTGAATTGCTGCAGACGGAGGCCTTGGATTCGCGACAACGGCAGCATACGTAAGTGGAACAGGCGGAGGAGGTGGTTGATGAGCAAGTGGTACCATTATACTGTCCGCAGTGCCACTTCTGCGTCATGATGCGAAGAAGTGGTGAACTACGCTCGATCGCCGCACCTACCCATCTAGCCACCATAATAACAAGTTTATTCGCGTCCCACGTGCCGTTCTGATGATGACAACTGCACATGATGACAGGTGCTGATGAAGAATATGCGGAGAAGGAGTGGCTCCTCCAGGAAATTTCTGAACTTGCCGCCGAAGTACGCCGAGAAATTGGATAACGCAGGTCATCCAATGCGTCGCCGCCTTCCAGAGCGGCTGCGGTCAGGCATGGTGTGGTCGCAGCTTTGCAGTCTTCTCAAGGACTTACACGTGTATTTATTATGGTTTATAGTGCTTGTAAAATCAGTAATGAGCAGTATTTGTTTTAAATCTCACCTGTCGAATGGCTGCTGAAATGATGCCCGTGTCTCGGAATCTCCCACCCGTTAGGGTCAGCAGAGACGGCGCAGCTGCGAACCACGAAGCAACGTCGCCTGTTCAGCTTGACAGCTCATGTAACCCTCGTAGTCGGTGTTTACCTTAATAAGCGAGGTAGTTTCTATGGTTCTTGAGGATAAATGCTTAATTCTTTGTAACCGTGGGTGCAACAAACAGGAGCCACGTGCACTTAGCTAAGCTGTAACACTTGAAGAGCCAAACGGACGTACCGTCGCATTCCATTCAATCGCCTCGACAACGGAACCGGGGCTGTGTTCCACTTTTCCCAAGAGCGTTGTGCGCAATAGCGTCCCTTTTGAGCAGCTGTGCGCTACTCTTTAAAGTGCACTTGTTGGAAGTGGACTTTAAATGTTTAGCTAACGGGTGGCCTGTGATGATTTGGTCTTCCTAAGTCAACGAGGAGTTGTTTACCCGGGAGTGTATTTGTACTTGCATGGTTCGAATTATTGTGGCCACCACTGAGACTAATTCGCAGTGGGAAAAATAAACAACGAAGCCTAATGTTAATAACAAGACATGAACATATAATTAACACAAACTGTCACACACATGAACTAGCTAACCAAGATACTAAGACTACTAGAAACGTTCATGCACTTCTCAATGTTCTCACATGATAAATAATTATATATAACGGTAAAGTTCGTGACCGGTCACAATTACTTGCCATGCGTCGGTGCGGCTGTATGGGGTGGCGTTGCGACGGCCAGTCAGTTGCAGGGCGTCGGTCACGTGACGATAAGACGACAAGACACTACTTGCGTCTTGAGTATTGTCCGCAGCTCGGCCAAGGAGTCGCAGCAAGGGCATAGGAAGGGTTTGCCTTCAGCACCATGTCACCAGGATCCGCGAACACCAAAGGCTGGAGGTTAGACAGAGGTCGGATCGTCACACTGCAGTCATGAAACTCGGGCCCGCAGCCCGACAGCTTCGCTTCTCCGCATGGCGCTCCCGAAGTCTTTGAGACTCGGACCCACAGTCCGACAGCCTCGCTTCTCCGCCTGGCCCTCCCGAAGACTTTGAGACTCGGACCCACAGTCCGACAGCCTCGCTTCTCCGCCTGGTGCTCTTGAAGTCTTGAGGTTCGGACGCAGAGCCCGACAACCTTGCTTCGTCCCTTCGTGCACCGGCTTTTTTTTTCGAACGCCGCCTTCCTTCTTCTCTTCTTTTGCTACCTCTTCTAGCACCCGTGTATCTTCGTGATTGGCTGTTGGCGGAGATGCCGCATCAGGCGAGCTCGCGCCGAATCCCGCCATTCTTTTTCTCCTTTCATAGCCACTGATCGTCCGCCGCACCAGGCACGCGCACATAAGTGTTTGTACATGATGTGGCCCAAGATAAACTCAACCCAAAGCAAGTCAAGAACACATGAACTATAAAGCGATTTTATTACGCGAAACGTCGTTCTTCTGGCGTCAGTTGCTCAGAGACGGATGTACAATATCGCCTCACAGTTGATGTTTTCTTTACTTGCTTTGGGTTCAGTTTATCTTGGGTCACACTATATAGCTGTGTATTTCGTGCTCTTACCCCTAAGCAATCAAAAGGCAGGCACTGTCTATGACTTAGGAGTGCTTCTTCTTGGGAAAGTTAGTAATTCGTGCTGTGCGGTAGGTGCGTGACTTAGTGAGGCACACGAAGCCACATATGGGCGTTCCCGTATGTATTTGTCTGCCTCACTAAGTCCTGGTATTTCAGCACACCCCCGTGCATTTTTTACATTCAATTTCAACCACCTGAGCTCGTGCGGTGCATATTTTTTGCAGGCTCGCCGGCTGGTGCTTCAGTGTTGGACCCCCAGAATGTGCGACTCAGCTGTTCGACTTAACATGTCATGGCAACGACGTTTGCGCTTCACCCTGCGTCCTCATAGATCCAGATGAGAACACCCAATGTACCCCTGTGAGGCAGTGGCCTCTACAGGCTACACAGTAGGGAGTTCAGAAACGGGCGCTCCCCCGGTACAGGATGAATCTGGTGACATTACAATGCCGAGAATACAAACTGCTCGCAGTAAGCATTTCAGAAAAATTCGCTACACCTCTGTTTACGTAAAAACAACATACCCTGCTTTTTAACATGCCATACACCATTACATTTACCTCTGCTGTTTCTGGCAGCGCCCCCAGTGTTAGCAGTATACACACGGGCACTTTGTTGTCTTTAATAAATACTGACATTCTGATGAAACAAAACAATGGGAAATGATTGGCACAAGCGTGAGCCGTGCATGGCCTGTTCAAAAACTCCAGGTGGAAATGTATATAAAATAGCAACAACCTTATCGTGTTTTTATGCATCATATTGTTCAGTTACACATAGGCAAGTTTGCAATTCATGCCATATTTTTAGAAAGGAGGAAGCCTCAAGCAGAACTCGAATGCAGACCATGAGTTTCTGAAGAAACGGTGGCGCCATGGAAGCATTATTAGAGAGAAGGAGATAGCAGTGGAAAGAATGGAAAGAATACAGGTGGAGAAAGTGTAGCAGGAAAGAAACTGAAGACACAGATGAAGTGTGAACTAAAGCAATGCAGAATGGAACAAGATTTTCTGCTGCGCGAACAAGAGCTTAAGTTAGGGGCTGATGAGCTGCACCAACAGCAAGAAAAAAAGAAACTGCAAACCACAACTCAACAAAACTGATTGCTCTTCTTGAAGCACTTGTAAACAAAACAAAAAGTAATAAATAAAGTTTTTGAGCGAAGTATTATGCTCTCTGCAAGATTATCGCGGTATGTTCATTGACCTTGCTTATTGCTGTCTGGGATGTAGATAATCGAACAGGCAAGGCGGCTCCAGCCCGAAGTAGGAGGACGCCTGGTTGCTTTACATACACGTGTGACAGCTGCTGAGAAGCACGCTTACTCGGTACCTTCTAGGCACAGCCTGCAAGAAGAGCTTTCCACAAAATCAAACTGCGAGATTATCTTCGCGAATCCCCATGCCACACATTGCCTCACTGCGATCATATCAGCATTGAACTGCTCTTCCATGCTTGTGAGTCGTGCACCCACGTAAGGCTTCATAGGAAGTTGTCGCATCGGATACGCAGGGCGTCCGTATATCAGGAAGGCCTCCCGGAACAAACAGCTCCAGTTTCTCGTAGAGCTTGCTCTAACTCAGAATTCCTGAAAGTACAGCGTCATAGAAATCAGTGCCTCAGGAACATTTAACAAAAGTATGATAATAAATACATTAATAATGAGAATAAGAAAATTTACTTGAGCAAGGAGTCAATAACCTACGCTAAGCAGGGCAATAAGGTAGTGCATGTTTTCTCAGGTCGAGATTCCAGCTTATAGGCTCCGTACAGTCGAGTTTGCGGCTGCTCTGGCGCCATCTGGCGCAGCGACGCAACAGTGTTGGGAAGTGGGCGCCGCAGCTCGGCCGGCTCGATGAGTATTCTTTCCCGCGCGCTACATTTCGTCTCTGCCACGGTTGAAGCCGTTTTGCTTTGTTCACCAGCCTCCTTATTTTTTTTGTACGTCTTGCGACGGTGCAATGGCATGCGCTTCATCGGCAAGCGTCGGAGGTGAAAAAAAGGCAAGCGGAAACGGAGACACTGCTGCGTAAAGGGCTGTCACAACCACGAAGGCCAGCCGGGGATAAAGTTGTACAGGTTTCCTGGCAAGTCTTATGAGATCGAACAGCGAAAGAAATGGGTCACAGCTGTGAGGAGAGTAAAGTCAGCTTCTTTGATATTTGTGACAAGGTTTTGTTCTGTAAAGCGTGCTACACATATGCGTTTCACAGCTCGTTGTGCGACGCCAGCGGCCATGGCCAGCTGCTGAACATTTAAAAGAAATTTGCCACGACTTTGCTGATTTGACGACTGCTTGCCATTGTCTTAGCATTCGGTATGATCAGCATAGCACTGGCATGTGCGATGAGCAATATTTTATGCCAAGGAAGCCTATTTTGTGCTGGCGAGCACTAACTCGACGATCCTCGTTTCGGCCGCTGGCGCTTGAGAGGCGCGGTTTCACATGGTGCGATTTTTCTTGTGATATACATTTGCGATGTATCATTGTAAAGCAAAGCGCGTATGCAAGGAAAGGAATTCGCATGCGATATCGTATCTCGTGAAAGGGCCTAATGAGCCTCGATCATTGTACATGATGAAGAACGAACATTCGCGTCATGTAAATTAAGATCGCCTAGTTAATAAATCTCGTTTATCAGCGCAGCAGGTGGCTCCGACTGGGTCCCAAACGAGTCAACGAGGATAGCATGGTCACTGCCACACGATCCAACAATCCGAATTGTTTAGCTCACTCGACATGACTGTGCTGACGACAGCCTACGAGTGAGCGTGTAGCTGCACGCGGTCCAGATCGAGCTGTATGACAATCTAAAGTAACAGTGTGACAGGGGCATCAAATGATAGGCCGCGGAGTACAACGCGTCGGAGCGAAATGAGGCATGCATTGCGAACAGTGAGGCGTCGATTAAAAATAGGTTTCAGGATGTCACGTTTTCAGGGTGCCTGTTTAGTGACTTCAATTTTAGTATAACAGTAAGCTTTACTCACGTGAAGGATGACGTCGTATACTTGCTTTCCCTGTTGCGAATGGCACTTCGCGTGAACGTCCACGCCGTCTTTCACACAAGCAACATGCGAAGCAGCGTAGAGCTTGTCTCCGCTGGTTAACGCTGCACCGTGAAAGTAATCGTCTATTCCTCTAATAGACCTGAACCCCGCAAAAACTATTTGTGCCATCACAGAGGGCCACGCTTGTACTTTCACGTACACACACGCACAAAAAAAGAAAGCGGATCGCGGATATACGTGCGGCTTTCGGAGGCGTGTATACGTAGTTCCGAAATCTCGCTGTCTTCCCCCCTTCCCAGGTTCGCGACGCCCGTCACATGCGACGCTGAGCATCGCGCCACCGCTGCTGCGCAGTAGCGCCGCCTGTTCACTGTACGGAGCCTATAGCGCTATTAAAGGGGATCAGTCAGTATAAAATGAAAAAAAAAACGTTGTGTTAGAGAACGGTCACTATTATTATCGATGCCTATTGAGCTGTGCTGCGAGATCTCGCACATAGTATATGGGAAGTGTGTAAGCACCACTGAATGCCTAACGTGACACCTACCAGCATCATGCCTGCTCCCTGCGTACTGTGCGTCGAGTTCCCAGACGAGCCCGTTCGCGCACATCAATGCCTGGTACATCAATGGGTGGAGTATTTTGTGGCCGGAAATGTAAGCGCGCTGATCATTGAGGGGCCGGCATATTGAGTGGAGCTCCTTTCAAATATACTGCCTGAAAGCAATCGCAAAGTAATGTCAGAGCAGCGTTACAGAAGTTAAATACATAGCAATGGTATTTATTTTTCATTTCTAGCACAAGGATATCAAGTAAGAAAGTAGAATACGCAGTTAAACTTACATTGCTCATGTCCCACAGATCCGCCGGTGTGAGCCACCGGTGGCAGAGTAGATCGTCGAGGAAAAACGTAATTTTTTTCAATGTGGAACATCATTTTGTCCGAAACACTTGAAATGGCGCTAGTTAAGTTTCTTCTCCTCCAGGTCTTCCAGACAGACGATTCTTCAAAGAGTCCTCGTAGCTGTCCGGTGACACTTTGCACTCAGGGAGGCCAACTTAGGAAAACATCGGTTTATTGTAAAAAAAAGTAGCATACATCGACTAGTGGCGGCCGATTATCGGCTCACTCGCCTCCGCCCTCTATTTCATCTCTACACACTCTTTAAATCCCTTTCTAATTGGGGCGAGACCCTTGTTTTAGGTCCGCTCTCTCACATTCTACCAATCAGTTCTTTTCCAAGTAGGCGCGATCGTCAACAATACACACTGTACCCGCCCTCAATTTCCAGTCCGGTTTTTGGAACACACAGTTTTCGGAACAATATCACTTAAGCGAACGCCCCATGGCCCTCTTGTTCGAGGTTCACACGCCTCGGTGCAGTTGGCCCGGTGCAATGGCATGCCCCGCGAATACATAAATCGCCCCGCGAGCCACTAACCCTGGACATGCCGCAGAATCGTACTCGAGCGCAGCGTTGCCGCCAGGTCTCCCGTTACCTAGTACGTATGCTCGGCGGCGTAAGATGTGTGTCTCCCACACCGCAACGGAAATGCCGCCACCCCCGGCAGTGCCTGTGTTTTTGTTAGCCCACGAGAATGCGCTTATATCCCGTTGAGTGACATGCGCGTGGTGATGCGGCTGCTTGGCCTTTCGTTCCGTACGCTTCTCCGTTAAATGTCCGTATATCTTAGGCACCGCAGTGGAAGTGCGCTATCGACAGCGGTCCTTGTCTCGAAAAGCAGCGCTGTTCTAAGAACCCAAACGACGTCGGCTGTGAAAGAATAAACAACCGCGCAAGTGTCATGCTTGTGGCCCCCGGGTGGCGTTCAATGCATGCAAGACTGATTGTATCAGCCAACTTCACTGCGTTGTAATGGCGACCGAAGAAGTCTTGTAAATCACACAGGTGGTTCGGTTAGGCCAGGCAACGTAAGCACATGCACAGGGCTTTCTGGGCAGACAATCACTCCTTGAGCGCTTGTCACGTAGTCCGGCACTTGCAACGCTTTCACAAGAACAGGGAAGTCTTGTTTTTCAAACCGGAATTGGCGACGGAACGTGGGGTCTGGGATTGCATAAATGTCGAGGAGCCCTTCCTGGCTGCATTCAACCTGGGTCTTGGTTCGCGCTCGCGCATTGTAATTGATTCAATGTCGTGCCAGCTTATGTAGGCCAAGCAAAAAGGATCCCAAAGAACACTTGAGCGCTTCATGATTTTGGAAACAGGAAGACGGATGCTCTTAAAGATAAGCAGGGTAATATCATCAGCAATTTCAATGACACAGTAAAAGCAGCGGAGGAATTCTATACTGACATGTACAGTACCCAGAGCAGCCAAGCCACTTTTATTCGTAGTAGTGATGAACAGGATACCGAGGCTCCTTCACTAAATAGCGATGAAGTTAGAAGGGCCTTGGAAGACATGACCAGGGCAAAAGCTGCTGGAGAACATGGAATAACAGTCTATTTAATCAAAGATGGAGGAGATATCATGCTTGAAAAGCTTGTGGCTCTTTATACGTAATGCCTCACGACATCAAGTGCACCAGAAAGCTGGAAGAACGCCAACATTATATTAACCCATAAGAAGGGAGACGTTAAAGAATTGAAGAATTATAGACCTATTAGCTTGCTTTCAGTATTGTATAAAATATTCACCTAGATAATTTGCAATAGATAGTTATGTAAGGTTTTCTGGCGCAAAAGCAAGTAAGGCTATGATGCGCCAGATTTGCAATAGAATCAGAGCAACATTTGACTTCAGTCAACCAAGAGAAAAGGCTGGCTTAAGGAAGGAATATTCTACCATGTCATCAATCAGGTAATCAACACATCTTCGTAGAACAATCAACCTCTCTATATGGCTTTCTTAGCTTATGAAAGTGCATTTCATTCAGTAGAGATACCAGAAGTCATAGAGGCATTGCGTAATCAAGGAGTACAGGAAGCTTACGTGATTTTGGCAAATATCTACAAGATTCCACAACTACCTTGGTTCTCCACAAGAAAAGTAGAAAGTTACCCATCAAGAAAGTGGTCAAGCAAGGATACACAATCTCTCCCATGCTAATAACTGCAGGCTTAGAAGAAGTTTTCAAGCGCTTATTGAATCAACGGTGAATATCTGAGCAACCTTCGGTTTCCAGATGACATTGTCCGATTCCGCAACAATGGGGGTGAATTAGAACAATTGATTTAGGACCTTAACTAAGAGACTGTAAGATTGGGGTTGAAGATGAATATGCAGAAGACAAAGATAATGTTCAATAGCCTGGCAATGGAACAAGAATTCAAGATCGCCAGTCAGCGTCTAGAGCTTCTAAAGGAGTATGTTTAGTTAGGTCAATTTCTCAAAGGGGACCCTGACCATGAGAAGGAAATCTACAGAAGAATAGAACTGGATTCCAGTGCATACGGCAGGTATTACCAATATCCTGACTGGGATCTTAGCACTGTCGTTGAAAAGAAAAGTATACAATCGTTGCATTCTACCGGTGCTAACAAATGGGGCAGGAACTTGGAGGTTAACCATAAAGCTCGAGAACAAGGACAAAAAGCGATGGAAGTAAAGATGGTAAGCCTAACGTTAAGAGACAGGAAGAGAGTGGTGTGAGTCAAAGAGCAAACGGGGATAGCCGATATTCTAATTGACGTTAGGAGAAAAAAAATGGAGCTGGCCAGACCACGTAATGCGTAGGATGGATAACCGGTGGAACATTAGAGTTAGAGAATGGATACCAAGACAAAAGAAGCGCAGTCGAGGACGGCAGGAAATTATGTGGGATGATGAAGTTAGGCTATTTGCAGGCACAAGTTGGAATCAGCTAGAGCAAGTCAGGGGTAATTGGAGATCGCAGGGAGAGGCCTTCTTCCTGCAGTGGACATAAGTATAGGCTGATGATGATGATGACATGCGACTTGCCGAAACTTCGTTTTCTTGTCTTCAAGCGACGTCGTGACGTTGGAAACTCTTCTTCTTCTTCTTTTTTCTTTATTGATACTGTTAACCCTCGTCATTTTCAACAACGTGTGGTGGTAAAAATAATTAAATAAACAATAATAAAATTGTCCGACAACAGGATTCGAACAAAGGATATCTAGCACACAAGCCTGATGATTAAGGCACACGTCGACAAGCAATCAATCGCCAAGCAATCAATCTATCCGCTCCCCCCGAAGTACGGAGACAATCGCAAGGAAAGGAAGTGCACGCAACGCGAACTCTGAACACGGATTTATATTCTATATTACTGTATGATTCCAGCCATGAAGAGATGTATCAGCATTGAAATCGTGACGAAGTTCGTTCTGGTTCTACGACGTCGAGTGCTTTCAAACTAAGTGTTGGGCATGTGAGCTAACTGTTAGGATCTGCTGTGGTATCTTTACGGTAGATGGAGGTGCAAGTAAGCACTTATGTATGATGGAGGAAACACTTACTCAAGCACCCACCAAGAAAACCTAAAAATAAAAGGGAAGCGGAATGCAGCAATAATGAAACACAGAGCAATGTGGGGCCTCAATAAGTGTGAGTTGGAGCGTGGAATCTGGAAAGGAGTTATGGTGTCAGTGCTAACGTTCCCAAATGCCATTCTATGATTAAAATTAGATATCTTGTCGAGGTTGGAAGTTGGAGGATGAAAGATCGGTAGGCCGGTTGGCTTAGGGAGCCTACGGTAAAACTACAAATGAGGCAGTACAGGGTGACATGCGTTGGGTAATTTTTTGATGTCAGAGAAGCACAGAGCAAAGTTAGTTATCAAGAAAGATACTGAAAGATGGACGAAAATAAATGATCGGCTAATGTGCATAAGTATCTCTACCTGAAAAGCGTGGAAATAATGGATGAAGAGGTCAAGAAAGCTGGCAACAAAGAACAGGGTAATTGAAACTGGTAATAGGCAGCCAGGACTCTTGAGCAAGAAAGTGAGAGAAACAGAGATGAATCGAATGCAAAGAATGGAAACAAGAAGCACCATGGAGTTTAACAAGAATGAGAAGAACGACATTAGAAGGGAAAATCTGTACGAGAACACAAATGGTAGTGCCTTGCTCTTTGAGGCTCTAGCCGGTTGTCTAATGAACAAAAGAAACCTGGTGCAAATATTCGGAACTAGATGAGGCATGTGTATGCTGCAGTTAAAGATCCGGAGACTACACAGCACACCCTAATGGAATTCCGAAGGGATTCACCCATTGAGAACCGCCGGTAACGACACCTTCCCGAAACGCTTAGGTGTAAAGTATATGGAAGCATCAACCGGTCAGCAGTCGAGGTAAGCAATACACGTTTAGAGTATTGGTAGAAAAAAGGCAGGGAAGTGATTGATACGACCTGATTTGCTCTCTTAAGGTCAGAGGTGGCGGTACAAGGTAGATGTTCAAAGAAAAAAAAATATTAAGCAGATGTTTAAAAATGCTAGGTAAAAAACTCCTTTGAAACCGCCCGGTTTCAAAGGAGATGCCAGTAAATAATGATCATCATCATCATTAGGCCATTCAAAAACGGCTATCACTTATTTCTAGCCGGATCCGTGATGTTAGTATGGGCTATAAATCATGGTCGTAAACCGTCTTTAGAGTTTTACTTAATGAACGATTGTGCACTACACGTAATGTGATCCGATTCCTCCAATGACGAAGCGGGTGGAGGGGGTGGAACATAACCGCACTGGACCTTTATAAAGTGATCACGTTCAAGCGATGTCGTACTCGGTGGCTCAAGCGAGATTTCACGAGAAAGTGAAACATTTTTTGAAGCTGTTCAGTAAACTTGGACCCGTATGTGTGCATTATTTCTCGTGCTTGGAAAACCACAGAAATACGGCATAAAGACGGAGTTCTTAGTGCGCTTTGGCTTGGCTACGACTCGTCAGCCAGCGCATTGAGAAGTCCAGTGTAGCTGAATCGAGAACACATACGAGCCCTAGCAGCTCGTGCCTTCTAAAAAGGGTGCGTTTTAAGGACAGTGCGATCTTATATGATTCGAAAAGGGAATCGTTCGCTTGAAATCACCTCATTGATTAGAATCGCTCTGTCGTCAGCAAAAGCGCCATTCTTGCCAGTCATGCCAGAGAAGTAACAGGCTCGCTTTCCGAATCGTTAAAAGATCTCAGGTGCTGCTCGCTCACTTTCGCATAAATTTCGCTTTGTCACCAGCCTCGCGAGAGCTTTCGAATGTATCATCGACACAACCGAGAAACTGAACAACTGTTTCGGCGTCAGAGGAAGCATTTTGGGACAACTCAGGGGCCTGACGGGAAATAGTGGGATAAAACACCGTCCCACACGTAAGACTTGGAGCAGCGGGCCTATCGCGGTAAAAAGCGGAACGTGCGCTGCGTAAATCGGGGCATCTAGTCGCCTTAACTATACGACACCCATATTTTGGAATTTCTTGGGCCGCCTATGCACGCCCTACATACTCTTCGAATTATCGTGTCCGCTGTGATTGCGTTACTCGCAGGTTCTACCGTAAGCTGCGTGAGAATCCTGCTACTAACCACTACTGTGGCAAGCAATGAAAGTGCTGCTAGAAGCTCCCGAACTGCGTTACCAACCAGGCCGCTCCCAAGCAGATAACACCGGTGATACTTGCTTAAATTCAGGCAAATAGTTTGGTCGCCTAACACATAAACCTATTTAATTACTCCATGTACTAAGTAACACCACCCAGAGACTGATCGTGTGTTCAAGGCTCACCGATCGTCTTGAAGTAGGTGGCGGGTCGCAATATAGGCGAGGGGTCTGCGGTGTATAGGGACCGCGAGCACTTCCGAGCCTTGAGCGTCTACATCCTTAGCTGCCGGAGGTGTTGTGGTTATCCAAGATGGTGTTGCCTTTCGTGTGCGGGCGTCCCACGGCTGAACTCATACCGAATGCACATTCACAAAACGTGGAACTCGAGTAAGTGTGAGGTCGAACAATGGCTCTTAGCATTTTTTATTGCGTTAGATTTCTTAGGGAACTTCGCGCACTCTCCGCGGGATCTATGTTTTTTTTTTCTTCTCTCTAGCCGTTTTGCTGCCGACCTGGGCCAGTGGGTATTCCGTTGTCGAATGGCTAGCGGATCGGGCGCTGTGCTGAGGGAACAGCGTTCTAGACCAACCACAGCAACTATGGGTAGCTCAGATTGTGGCAATGTGCACATATGTGCCTCTCGTCAACTAACAACTTTCACGGAGACGTAAGTCACTGTAGATGCGGGACAGTGTTATGTACTATTGTTTAATGAAACACTTTGACGCCGACTTGCAGCACTAGGTATGTCCCACTTCCTAACTGCTTTGATGCCAACTTCGCTAACTGGGTGTTTGCCAGTAGATTTGTGGCTCTCTTCAATGAATGTCTGCGATGCCAACTTCTGTAACTACTTATGTACCAGAGGGAATGTGCCTCTTTATCGACCCTAGGATTCCGCCTCACGTACCGGTCACGCCATCTCTCGCAAATTGGCGGCAGTGTTCCGCGTCACGCAATGGTAGCGGAAATGAAAACAAGTATGCCTCAGCTTCCTTCGTGGTTTTCTAATTCCTTTCTTGTTTACAGGTAGAACATGTATAAAAGTTTATTGTGCCGGAGTTACATATATATGGTAGCAATAGTTCGAAGTGAGGGTTGAACTATATATAAAGCACGGCGGCTACGAGCGCTCCCTCAAAAAATGGCCATTTTTTCACATTTCAGTTGCTACTGTAGCGCTGCATTTTTAAATATATATTTTCTGTAGAGGCTTTAGGTACTATGGTGTCTTAAATTGAGAGTGGTGTAACGAAGGTTACATTCACTTGAAGAAAGTCGCAGTTTGACCAGAAAGGCCAAGCATCCATTGCGAGAGCAAATTGCTGGAGAGCTATACGGAATAAGTATAGTAGTTTTATCAGCTGTAGAAATATGCAGCTGCATCAGCAACGCGCAGAACTGTTGTGAACGCCGTGGGCGTTTTGCCCGCGTTCGCACCGAACGCGCGCGGCGTTGGTGACTGTTGCCGGTGCCTCTGGGGGCGCGATCGACGAGATGAGAACGGGACACTCGTCGAGCAGCATCGGAAGTCTTTACCACATTCTCGCCTTGCTACGCTTTTATATAATTGCGCATTTGGTGCCGCAGCTAAACTTAGCCTTCCCTCCCTCCCTTCCGTCCCCCCATGGCCTTTCGCGCGACGAAAGAAATCACGTTTGCTCTCTCTCTCTCTCTCTCTCTCTATATATATATATATATATATATATATATATATATATATGGTGATTGCAAAGGGGGAAAAAGACGCCTAATTCTTCAGCCCTTCAGGGACCACGGCGCAGAACGCGCGTGTGCTCTCCGCCGTGCATTGGTTCCCCGTGAAAGCGCGCGTCGCTCGCGCGCTTTCACT
>NC_051157.2:166189194-166220879 GCF_013339745.2 Dermacentor silvarum
AGGACGATTTTGAATCGGCGCACTGCGTGAGGCATCCGCCAGAAATCCGCCATGTATGAAAATGGCCCGTCAAAAAATCCGGTAGCCGCTAAAAAAAATTTTCCCCGCCAGACTAAAACAAATTCCGCCAGATTTAGCGGGAAATCCGCTAAATTGGAATCACTGTTTCCACAATCATGTTTTAGTGTTTCCTTCACTTAGTGCCCACGCCCGAACTCATTTCCAAGGATTTGAGTGGTAATCTTCTTTCACTAAGTCATTGTCTTTTTGCTGAGTCAGGCTCATGACTATAACTTCTACCATCATCCTTTAGTGTTTCTTAACTTAGTACCCACGTCCGAACTCATTCAGTTGCATATCAGATTAACAAAACGACCATGAGAGCACCAAGATGTAGACGGCTGTTTCATGACCTACATGATGCACATGTGATGACCTATCATTATGTTCGTTATAAAATCTTGTCATACTATGCCAATTTTGGTACATATCAAGTTAATGAAACGACCATCAGAGCACTAAGACGTAGGCGGCTGTCATGACCTACATGGCACGCATGCGATGATATTCATGTCATGTCATATCGTTTATGTTCTTCATGCACTCTTGTCATACTATGCCAATTTTGGTACCGACCAAGTTAACGAAACGACCATGTGAGCTCCAAGACGTAGGCGGCTGTTTCATGACCCATGACACGCATGTCATGATATTCATGTCATGACCTATCATTAATATTCGTTATACACACTTGTCTACTATGACAATTTGGTATCTACCAAGTTAACGAAACGACCATGAAAGCACCAAGACGTAAGCGGCTAGATAGAGAGATAAATAGATATATACTGTCAAAGAGGCCAATGTTGCCAAGAAATGCGAAGCATTTCTTAGAGAAGCTATATAAAAACATATGAGCTGTTCCACTCTGCGAAGGTAGATGACCAGCGAAGCTGTTTACTACACGACACAGACAAGACACAATTTTGAACAAAGGTACGAATACATTTATTGTCTTGAGACGTGGTGATCGTGATGAAAGCTACGCACATGCATTTATTGTCTTGATCGGTGGATAATTGGTATGTGTGCCTCACCGGTGCCGAATGCACTATCGCATCTGTTCTCGCCGTAGCTCTAATTAGGCGCATTGCTCCTTGGGTGTATGGACTATGCGAGGCCTCCCCATTACGACGACAGAAGTGAAGGTAAATTCAACATGAAGATCGGCATCTTGTATTTCTGGTTTGTTTATATACCGCCACCACGGGAGAGTGGAAGGAAAAGAAACTACATACGCAAGCGTTTGGAACGCGACAAGAGAGGGCGGTGTTAACGTAGACAAGGTCGAGGCAGGCCGTACAGTGGCAATTTTTGAGAAACCTTTGTTTTCTACCTGAGAGTCTACTGATATTGAAATGGGGCCTATTGATAACTAATTTACTCAAATACATGTCCGAAGGACGTCGATGATCCAGGTGTGGAAGAAGATGACGACGGACGCGTGAGCAGTGGCATGAGCTCGATCGCGCGCGACGTGAGGTTTTGCTCATGCGCATGAACAATCCACGGAACCTTAGCCATAAACAGCTTCACTGTAAAAATGGGTAACTGCACTCAAAAGCTTCACAGAAGTGCAAAACAAGCGCTTTACACAAGCGAAAAAAGTCAGGCAATATCAATTCAGCGATTTTTAAATCATGCAGATAAACAGTGCTATCACAAAGAATCTTAGCATGAGCAAAATGCTTTTCATTAAAGATATATATCGAAAGTGATGATGAGTCTTGTGTTCCAGTTTTATCGGCCAGTTTATTCGAATCTGCTATGGCTGTAGGAAAAATGAATACTTGAAGCAATTGACACACGTAGTAAATGGAGTTACCAAGGTTGATCCACATAGAGCTTCGGGCAAAATGCGGTTCAGAACTAATTGTCACCGACATCAGCAAGGGTGGTTATGGGAGCAGCGATTGGAGCGCGACTATTTTGGAGGCAACAAACATTGGGAAAGAAAAAGCGTTTTTAATTAAAGCGTGAGACAGTTAAATTCATTCAAAGAAATAAAATTCCTAATCAATCTTATAGACGCCATGGCGAGAAAACAACTCTATTTTACTTGATCATTATCAATAAATACCTTTTTTTCAGCGCCCGCGGTTCGAGCGCCCACCGATAGCGGCGGGCGTTGACGCCGCTATCACTTGCAATGCAATGTAGCTCTTGAAGTGGGCAGAAAAACGCGCTCGTAAAGTTCACTGTTACAATACGCCCCCACCCTCGGGTTGCTTGGCTTGTCGCCGTTTGTCTGAATTTGATAAGGCGACTAGTTTCATTTTATTGCGATAGCAATTATATGGACACTTCAACCGGATTTCTGCCGTCGCCGTCATCGTCGCCGTCGCCGTCGCCGTGAGGTTCCCTATAGATAAAATCTTCGCCGCGCGCCGTATGCCCGAGCGGAAGCGTGCGGGGACGCGCGCTATCACGGAGAGCGAACGCACTCAATCACCCACGCGCAAGCAAGGAAGCGGGAAGCCAGCGCCGGAGGGAGCGCGGGGGGGGGGAGGGGGGGGCGCACTTCTACTCTGCCAACAACCGCGCTCGTCGCTCGCCGGCACCGTCTCTTATCTCCACACGGCTCTGACCTTTATGCGCCGTGCATTCGCCGCTCAGTTTCCGTTGAAGCGATAGACCGCACGTACCTTCGCCCGCTGCGGCGTATGGGCTCGCTGCCAGCGTTGTGACAGACGTTGTCTGCAGTCATTCAGTGTGATCTATTCATGTTTGTTTGTGCGCGCTCACACCACGCTTGTTCATTCAGTTAGTAATAGTCGGGCCACATTTTCCAACGCACGCTACACATGCAATGCTGCCCGGATCGGCAGTGCAGCACTACAGGTGTGTCCCTTCGCACGCGCTGCCCACGGGAAGCGCTTCTCATCAACACTACCATTTCACACGCGCCTTCTCGTGGTCATCGAGTCTCTCTTCATGTCGGTCTACTTACGCCGCAGCACACCTGCTTACTTAATCAGCTCATGTTTACTACAATTCATATTGCTACCAAAGCCGCTCACCTTACTTCGTTTGACATTGCTGTGTTGCGATCGCATTCATTGCTTCGCCCTTAGGGCGAAACTGTGACATTTTTTCTTATCCTGTTCAGTCAAAAGTAGTCAGCTGCGACCGCCAGATAATTGTTTACTTCAGTTGTTTTCGTGGGATAGCGCTGGCCGACGGGCTTAGCGTCCGACGAAAGGACCAGCATTATACGCTCAAAGCATTCGTCGGTCTCCAAGGAAAGTATGTTATGTGCAGCGATGCGAATTCGACACCGATACGGCGGATCTTTTCCTGCATCGCTTTGCGCGCTGAAAGCTCGAGACACCTATCAAGTCGAATGGCGCGGCATTTGAATATACAGCTGCAATGGCAAGCCTCCGAAAACAAATTTCCCGCCTTTGAGAACAAAATGACGTCACATCTATCTTTAACGAATATGACGTCAAATTATTTTTTCTTCCGCCGGAAGCGTTCCCTCCTCACACAGATGGTACTAAGCCCCATGAACCGCCGATGAACCACCATGTTTTGCACGTATGGGCTTCTATGGAAGCTTCGCTATAAATAGTGAGTGTCTGTGTCTGGTAGCATAACCTGTTGTATAGGTGACGATGTGAGACATGTAGATGTTGTAGTCAACGGGTCCATATATTTACAACATATTCCAAAACCTGGGTGGGCGAGTGTTTTGTATGCCAATAGACGTACTGTTGCTGCGGAGGATTTTATTATGCGTCTTAGATAAAACAACTTGCGGCGGAAGTTTGTGATTACTGTGTCAAGGTGCTTTGACCAGGAAATACCATTTGTTATGTACGAGCCAAGGTATATATATTGCGTTGCCTCTAAGAAAAAGTGTTTTCTTTGGCATAGCGATATATTAGTTGCTTCTTTTTTAAAGTTCACATTTGCCATTATTTACATGATTTAACTACGTTATTAAAGTCCTTGTTTAACCTCAGTTGGTCGTCTTCAGTTATTTCATCGTATAGTACGTAGTCGTGAGCCTAAAATCTGATTTTAACAGTGAGGTTACTGACGATGTCATTTATATATAACAAAAAGAAAAGCGGGCCACGAACTTATCGCTGTGGTACGCCACAATTGACGCAAGTATCAGAGGTTGTTCTATTCACAGTAACAAACTGATGGTGGTTTGTAAGGTTAGCTTTTATCCATGCTAACATTTTGTCGTTTTTGAACACTCTTATGAAGCAAATTAACGTGAGACACCTTATCGAACACCTTGCTGAAATTCATAAATATGGTGTCTGTTTGTTTCCCTTTGTTTATAGTGCTAGAAAAAAAATCATGTATGATTTCAACGAGTTGAGTAGTTGTCGAAAGGCCACTTCTATAACAATGGCACATGTTTGTAAAAACGTTATTTTAACCTAGCGAACCAGTTATGTGTTTATGAAATACATGTTCGAAGTGTTTACAAGATGTTGATGTTAATTAAGTTGCTGTGTAGTTTTATTGCGATAGCAATTATATGGACACTTCAAGCGGATTTCTGCCGTCGGCGTCGCCATGAGGTTCCGTAT
This sequence comes from Dermacentor silvarum, assembly GCF_013339745.2. Lineage (NCBI taxonomy): Eukaryota > Metazoa > Arthropoda > Arachnida > Ixodida > Ixodidae > Dermacentor > Dermacentor silvarum. The sequence continues at coordinate 166,193,808 of NC_051157.2, forward strand.
AAGGTCCAAACATGACAAAATTGTTGCCGCGCGCCCTATGTGCGAGTGCGCTATCACGGAGAGCGAACGCACGGCGGATAGCAAACGTGACTTCCGTCGCGCGAAAGGCCGTGGGGCTATGGGAGGGAGGGGGGGCGACGCTGTGCCTATGGCACTAAATGCGTGTCTTGCAACCGGCGCCAGGGTAACTGGCGACGCAAACTCCCACGCGAAAGGAGCAAAGCGGGAAGACAGCAAGGGAGGCAGGGGGGCGGGCGGCTTCTACGGGCTGTCGGTGTTGTCGCACGCACCGTATCTTGCAAGCGATCTCCACACGTCTCTGACCTTTGCATGCTCTGTGCATTCGCCGCTCAGTTTCTCTTGCAGCGATAGACCGCACGAACCTTGGCTCACTGCGTCGGCCAAGCTCCTTCGCGCCAACGTTCTTACAGTGATTATGTGCAGTCATCTAGTGTTATGTATTCATGTTTGCTTTGCGCCCTTACAGCACGCTTGTTAATTCAGTTAGTAAGCGAACGTGTCCAAGTTTATGCAGGCGCTAAAGCTACTATTCCTACTCCTTATAGCTCTGTACGAATTTGCTATCTCAATCGATGCTCCGCCTTTCGGGCGAAACTGAGCCATTTTTTGATGAAAGGTTTATCCCCCGATTTATATAAAGGTTTTATTCTAGCAATTTTCCAATCTTTGGGTAACCATCCTTCGTTGATTGAGTTCGCAAATAGAATGTGCACGTATTTTCCACACCATTCAGCATAACACTAGAAAAAGTTCAGAATATTATCCGGCCCTGGAGATTTTTTTAATGTCAGGCTTTAGCAATCAATTTAAACTGGCCTGTTCTGACATAACAGTGTCAGGAAGGGAAGGTAGTTCAGCAGAAAAATACCCTGAACAGCCACCATCACTGGTGAATACTCTCCTAAAATGGTTATTTAAAGCAGAGCACACCACTTTCTCATTCCGCACACTTTCACCGTTCATAAAAAAGGTGTTGGAAGACGAAGAGGCTCGCGTCAGGAGATCGTCTGATAACGTCATGTAAAAATGTACTCTGATAAGTCTCTTTGACAATGATTTCTTTAAGTGTTTCAGACACGTTATATCTAGCGGCTGTCAGTTATTTGCCGGTTTTATTTTGCCGCGTTTCTTTTTAAATGCGAAGCATTTCTTGCCGGCGGCTCTGTCCGTCCCTCCCGCCTCCCACACCCCCACAGCGCCTGCGCGTCCCCTCCCCCTCTCTCTCCTCTCCTACGCTCCCCCTTTCTCTCCTCTAGGAATACTCTACGGAGTGGCGCCCGCGTGCCACACCCCCACAGCGCATGCGCGTCCTCTCCCCCTCTCTCTCCTCTGCTACGCTCAACCACTTTCTTTCCTCTAGGAATCCGGAGCGGCGCGCACGACTGGTGGTGCGACAGCTGCATACTCCGCTGGGGGCGCCACGGTAGTTCCGCGGTATGAAAATGACGGAGCGCGCGCCTCATTCTCTCTCCTGTGCAGCGCCGCGATGAGCGCTCGGGCCGCTGCCGCGAAACCATCTCCCGCTCAAGCTAACCATCTCCCCGCTGCTTCGCATCCACACATGGTTTCCTGTAGTGGGAGATGGAGTAATTTTTAATTGCTTACGTTTCCCTCTCATTTGTAACATCTCCGGCCCAATCCATGGATTACGGCGCTGGACTTCGCTATTTTAGGAACGAAGTGTTCCACAAATGAGGCATTTGAAAGGAATCCAGAAGTAGTTTACACTACAAACAAGGCCTTGAAAGTGATCGTAATTAAAAGCTAGCACATCTACTATACAGTCATACGGTGCTCTTGAAAAATTTGGAAAGTATTGAACCTTACTGCTTTGATTAAAGCACTTTTCGGCATCATCATCATCATTATAGTCAGCCTATATTTATGTCCACTGCAGGACGAAGGCCTCTCCCTGCGATCTCCAATTACCCATGTCTTGCGCTAGCTGATTCCAACTTCCGCCTGCACATTTCCTAACTTCATCACCCCACCAATTTTCTGCCGCCCTCGACTGCGCTTCCCTTCTCTTGGTATCAATTCTGCAACTCTAATGGTCCACCGGTTATTCAGGCTACGCATTACATGGCCTGCCCAGCTCCACCTTTTCCGCTTAATGTCAACTGGAATATTGGCTATCCACCGTTTGTTCTCTGATCCACACCGCTCTCTTCCTGTCTCTTAACGTTAGTCCTAAGATTTTTCGCTCCATCGCTCTTTGTGCGGTCCTTAACTTGTTCTCGAGCTTCTTTGTTAACCTCCAAGTTTCTGCCCCATATGTTAGCACCGGTAGAATGCAATGATTGTACACTTTTCTTTTCAACGACAGTGGCAATCGCCCAGTCAGGATCTTTTAATGCCTGCCGTATGCACCCCAGCCCAATATTATGTTTCTTTAATTTTTTTTCTCATGATCAGGGTGCCATGTGAGTAATTGACCTAGGTAAACGTACTCCTTTAAAGACTCTAGAGGCTGACTGGCGATCCTGAATTCTTGTTTACTTGCCAGGCTTGAACATTATCTTTGTCTTCTGCATATTAATCTTCAACCACACTATTACACTTTCTCGGTTAAGGTCCTCAATCATTTGCTGTAATTCGTCCCCATTGTTCCTGAATGTCATCTGCAAACCGAAGGTTGCTGAGATATTCGCCGTTGATTCTCACTCCCAGTCCTTCCCAGTCTAAGAGCTTGAATACTTCTTCTAAGCATGCAGTGAAGCATGCAGTCTCTCCTTGCCTGACCCCTTTCTTGATAGGTAATTTTCTAATTTTCTTGCGGAGAACCAAGGTTGCTGTGCAATCCTTGTCGATATTTGCCAATATATTCACGTATGCATCCTGTACTCCTTAATCATAATCTATGAAAGCAATATAGAGAGGTTGATTGTTCTATCCCTGATTGTGAATATCCCTTCCTGAAGCCAGCCTTCTCTCGGCTGGCTGAAGTCAAGTGTTGCCCAGATTCTATTTGAAATTACCTTGGTGAATATTTTCCACAATATTGACAGCAAGCTAATGGGTCTCTAATTCTTCAATTCTTTAACGTCTCCCTTCTTATGAATGAGTATAATGTTGGCATTCTGCAGCTTTCTGGTACACTTGAAGTCGTGAGGCATTAAGTATAAAGGGCCGCAAGCTTTTCAAGCATGATATTACCTGCATCCTTAATTATATAGAGTGTTCTGTGTCCTCCAGCAGCTTTTCTCCTGGCCATCTTTCGAGGCCCTTGTAAATTCATCGCTAGTTATAAAATGGACCGCTGTATAATGTTCATCACTACTTCGAATGAAAGTAGCTTGGCTGCTCTGGGAACTTTACAGATCAGTATAGAAATGTTCCGCTGCTTTTATTATATCATCGATATTGCTGATGATATTACCCTGCGTATCTTTCAGTGCATACATTTTGCGTTGTCCTATGCCTAATTTTCTTCTCACTGATTTGACGCTGCGTTCATATTTTACTGCTTCCTCAATGTTTTCGACGTTATAATTTCGGATGTCCATTACTTTCTTCTTCTTGGTCAGTTTCGACAGTTCAGCAAATTCTATCTGACCTCTGGAGTTTGACATTTTCCTCTTTTGCCGTTTTTTAAATTAGGTCCTTTTTTACTTGGGAGAGCTTACCTATTGGTTGCCTTGGTGCCTTACCTCCCACTTGAATTGCTGATTCTGAGACCAACTTAGTTACGGTTTCATTCATTACCTCTATGTTGTCTTTATCTTCCTGTTCTAAAGCTGCATATTTGTTTCTGAGCACCAGCCTGAATTTGTCTGCTTTTACCCTTACTGTGTCTACTTTGACCTGTTTCTTCATGGCTAACTTTATTCTTTCTCTTCAAATTGAGAGAAATCATATACCTCACTAACCTATGGTAACTGCACTTTACCCTACTTAATACTTCTACATCGTGCACTATGCAGGGAGCGGCAAAGAGTATAAAATCTATTTCATTCCTTGTTTTTCCATTAGGGCTTTTCCAGGTCCACTTCCTGAAGAAGGTATTCATTATTCGGAGCCTATTCCTTTCCGCGAATTCTACCAACATCTCTCCTCTAGCATTCCTAGAATTGATGCCGTAGTTGCCAATTGCCTGCTTCCCAGCCTGCTTTTCCCCCACTTTTGCATTGAAGTCGCCCATGACTACAGTATACTGAGTTTGCAGCTTTCTCATTGCTTATTCAACATCTTCATATTGACACATATACATGTTTATCTTTCACCGGTGGCCGCTTCCCACCGGCTAACAAATGTTAAACGTTATCGCTCGGCGCAGGACGCGCCTGTATCAGAAGTTTCTAGAACGTTATCGATGCTTCTTTCCGTTGCCTGTTTTCACCGACGCTTATGTCATCTGATTGTATGACCGACACGAATTATCTAGAACTTTCTGGAAGACACGCGGGCATCAGGGATTAATCTGGACCCCTTCGATGACTCAGGTACAAAAGCCGACGCGCTTCGCCGCTTATCAGATTTTCGACGATCGCCGACTGTGTTCCCCGCTATCGTTGTGCTTTGAGTGTACCTTGCTTTTGTGGGCACAGGTTCGCCCAATAAACAACCAGACTCGTATTACACAGTTTTACGACTGTTTTCTTCAGCGTCACTACTACGTGACATCTGGTGGAGGTGCTTTTGTGTCCATGCAGCGGACGCCCCCGAAAAGCCGTGATCCAAGCCCGAACCTCGAAGAGAGTACCAACGTCGTCCCGGAGCATCGAGCTAGCCTCAGGCTACAAAACAACCCCCCGGAGTACGGACTTCTTCCCGAGAAGACCAGGAAGTGCACGGCCACGACGACCGCATCAACCACGACAGCCTCAGTGCCGCCAACACCGATCGTGTTACAGCACCCCCGGGAGCCACCGACGTTCCGCGGATCAACATTTGAGGATCCGGAAAGCTGGCTGGAGACGTATGAAAGGGTCGCTGTATTTAACAACTGGAACAGCGACGACAAGCTGCGCCACGTCTTCTTCTCATTGGAAGATGCTGCCAGGACGTGGTTCGAGAATCGGGAGTCGACCTTGACAACATGGGACCTGTTCCGCCACGCCTTCCTGCAGACCTTCACAAGCGTTGTGCGCAAGGAAAGGGCCGAAGTTCTCCTAGAAGCCCGGGTACAGCTGCCCAACGAGAACATCACGATTTTCACGGAGGAGATGACCCGCCTGTTCAAGCACGCCGACCCCGGCATGCCAGAAGAGAAAAAAGTTCGCTTCTTGATGAGGGGTGTCAAGCAAGAGCTCTTTGCGGGATTGATACGCAACCCGCCAAAGACTGTTGCTGAATTTATTTCCGAGGCCACAACCACTGAGAAGACGCTCGACATGCGGACAAGGCAATATAACCGCCGAACGCTGGCCGCCAACAACATCGACGTTCAAGCACTTGGCAGCAGCGACCTGCGCGAGACCATCAGAGCGGTCGTTCGCGAGGAACTGCAGAAGTTCCTCCCCAAGTCGCAGCCTCAAGTGGCATCTATCGCCGACATCGTCAAAAAGGAAGTTCAACGCTCATTCGGAGTTCCCGATGTGCAGCCGTAATCGCCGCAACCCCCGCCGGAAGCGCTGACCTACGCCTCCGTCGCCCGTCGTCAAGGCCCCCCTCCGCGCTCGCGCCAGGGCCCCTTAACGCCGCAGTTCCGACGTCCACCACCGCCGCCGCCAGCACGCCCGTCCGTCGTCCAGCGCAGCTACCCGAGAAAGACGGACATTCGGCGCACCACCGCCTACCACCCGCAGACGAATGGCCTCACCGAGCGCCTAAATAAGACCATCGCCGACATGCTGGCAATGTACGTCGACGTCGAACACAAGACGTGGGATGCCATCCTTCCGTACGTGACCTTCGCATACAACACGGCCGTGCAAGAAACGACGCACATGGCGCCGTTCAACCTGGTCTACGGAAGGAACCCGGTAACGACGCTTGACGCCATGATACCGGACGTCACCGACGAAGAAAATCTCGACGTTGCCACCTATCTGCAGCGTGCCGAAGAAGGTCGACAGCTCACATTTGCGCATCAAGAACCAGCAGAGGACCGACAGCCGACACTACAATCTTCGACGACGCTACGTCGAGTACCAGCCCGGCGAACGTGTTTGGGTCTGGACTCCGATACGCCGACGTGGACTTAGCGAGAAACTGTTGCGTCGCTATTTCGGACCATATAAGATAATCCGACGTATTGGCGCACGGGACTATGAGGTCGTGCCGGACGGCATTTCGCAATCACAGCGGCGCCGGGCACGACCTGAAGTCATCCATGTGGTGCGTCTTAAACCTTTCTACGCCCGCTGACGACGTTAGGTACTTTGTTACTTTGTTATTGTTTTTTTGTTGTTGTTTATTACGCATGGTTTTGTTTTCGCTTTCGTGTTTGTAGCATCGGGACGATGCTCTTTAAGGGGAGGGTATTGACACGTATATATGTTTATCTTTCACCGGTGGCCGCTTCCCACCGGCTAACAAATGTTAAACGTTATCGCTCGGCGCAGGACGCGAATCTATCGGAAGTTTCTAGAACGTTATCGATGCTTCTTTCCGTTGCCTGTTTTCACCGACGCTTATGTTATCTGATTGTATGACCGACGCGAATTGTCTAGAACTTTCTGGAAGACACGCGGGGATCAGGGATTAATCTGGAACCTTCGATGACTCAGGTATAAAAGCCGACGCGCTTCGCCGCTGATCAGATTTTCGACGATCGCCGACTGTGTTCGCCGCTATCGTTGTGCTTTGAGTGTACCTTGCTTTTGTGGGCACAGGTTCGCCAAATAAACAACCAGACTCGTCGTACACAGTTTTACGACTGTTTTCTTCAGTGTCACTACTACGTGACAATATAACTGTTCTATTTCTTCATCATCGGGACTGGAGGTTGTGTTGTGGTCTTGTACAACCTTCAGCTACCTCCTATTCAGGTTTATTACGACGACTGCTACCCTCTCATTAATGTTGTAGAATTAAGCAATGTTGCCCGCTATGTCCTTATGGACTACAAATACTACTCCGAATTCTCTCCTATATGGAAGACCACTGTAGCAGAAGACGTGGTCGTTAGTCAGCACTGTATGAGCCTCACCAGTTCTTCTCGGCTCACTATGGCCAATAATATCCCAGGCAATACCTGATAACGCTTCAAATAGCCCTGCTAGCCTAGTCTCACTCGATAGTGTGACGATAGCGCGTGTTGAACGTTGCCATGTTCAGTTTCCAATGGCGGCCTGTCCTGACCCAGAGATTCTTAGCACCCTCTGACGCGTCGCAAGTCTGACCGCCGCCTTGGTCGGGGCTCCGCGGCCGCTGGTGACTGAGGGTCATGGGTAAATTGTAGGAGTCATTTTGGAGGCAGCGGCCGAATACTGCACACGGCAGGCCAATTCCTATTCTGGTGAGGGCGTGACTTTGTTTAAGCTTAGTGGGCCTTCATAATTTGGTTGCACCTTGACTAGTATAGCCCCACTAGCTCTCGGGGATTTTTTTTGCCGGTGACAGGCACCACTCCATTCCTGGAAATGTAGTGGACTTGAGGAGGATTCGAACTTACGACCTTCAGATCAGTATACTAAAAATTAATCGAACAGAACACTACACGTCTATGCATATACAACACCAAAATCCTCCAGTGCCTCTGAGAGCCTCGTTGACTTCACGGATGTACTATTAGACTCGCTCTCACTTCGCGACCAAAACTCTTGCGTGCGGCTCGCGCTATAAAAAATGAAAAAATTAAAAAAGAAAAAAAACTTGCACAAATTACGCATTCAAGACTACAAGAACATTTGCGCTTATTTAAAATTACTTCCAAGCACTAAATGAAACTCAAATGCTGCCATCTTCTATATACGTGCGAGACACGCACAGCCTTAGACATGCCCTTACATAGTACGTCGAAGAGAAATGAAATCTGTAGAGTATACCATTGGTAAAAATGATCCACGCAGCCCGTTTCTAAGGCGCGGTACTCTCGGCGTGCGTGCGGGAACAAACATCCGGCGATTTCTAAAATCAGCTGAAGTAGACTACGCAATAACCAGTATCTAACCTGGTACAGCGTTATTTTCAGTACTCGCGAAATAGGAAAAGAAAGTCTTAGTGTAATGGAAACTCACGCGAACTATCTACATATCTCTACGAGAAAAAGCCACTGACGCTATCCTTTCTCGAGCGTTCAGCTGTCACGTTCTCCTGAAAGCAAACATCAAATTAACTCGAAAATGTATCTACCTCTGCCACGGTCAGAATAGACCAACACTGCCCTCTGCCTAACGGAACGTTCCTAAAACTCAAAGTTGTTCCAAAGTATCTTCAGAGAAATGAATAATAATAAATGCGACTTACCAAACGTGGCAGACATATAGATAGATAGATAGATAGATAGATAGATAGATAGATAAATAGATAGAAACTGTCAAAATTGCAAATGTTCGTGAAGAAAAAAGAAAAGCGCGCTAAGTTGCAGGCTCACATGGGAAGAAACTTCACCGTAGGCGCAATCGGCTGATTGGCTCTATTGCACAGTAGTAGGCACTCATCACACTAACAGCGTCTCACCGGGTGGATGGCTGAGTAATGGTTTCCTTGATGTATTCGAGCATCAGGTACCGCCTGACGAGGTACCAGCATTCCTCGCCCAGGCCATCCAGCTGTAGACGGGAATCCTCGTGAGACTAGCACACGACGCGGCGCTTGACGACGCCGGCCATTTTCATGAAGGCATCCATGTCTCCAAAGCTCCTGACAGCCTCTCGAATCATGACTGCTGTCGCGGCCACACTGACGGACGACACCACGGCAACCTGGTCTGGGCGTGCGCTGTACCGCTGGACTGCAGTAAGGTTGCCTAAGTTCGGGAAGTCAATATCAGCATGAGTGTGTTACATCGACTTTCATGAATTGAAGCGTTGTGCCTTTGTTGCACATAACTCCTTGGCCGTTTCCTGCATGTCGCTACTCGCTCGTTTATTCGACGGATGTTTTTTTTTTTTTCGGTGACCTTAGTATTAGCGTTGGTGATTGAAGTGGCCGAGTGAGGGCGACATTGAGAAAACATGGACATAAGCCATCGCAGCTAATTGTGTATGTCAAGCGATAGCATGCCGTTAAACCTGCAGGGATACAAAGCTAAGGACACTTAATAGTTACCATTATTGTTTAAGGCCGTGAGTCTGTGAGCGGTGTGACATTGCAGTGCTTCCAGGATTTGGCGCATTGCAAATTACATTCACTCCTTTCCGGGGCACGTATCGTGCATTGGTGTGTCAGAATCGGACCACTAAGTCCCAACCTATGATTGCACTGTTTCCGAAATGAACACAGTTTACTCAGTCAGATAGCCGCGTGCGTAAAGCCGTGAAATATCAAGCAGAAAAACGAAAAAAAAAACTCGCGAAGCACATGCAGTCCGAGCAAACGCAGGGGAAGTGGAGCGCAAGCTATGCACAGTGTAGGGGCGGCGCACAGCAGACGACATGCCGAATGACGTCACGGCGCATGAGCAGTAGCGCGCAGCAGCGGGGAGCTCGGTCGAGCCGCGCCAGAGGCGCCTGCTGTAGTCACGGGCACCGCGAGCGTTCAGCGCTAATGTGCGGAGACGGAGAAGCACGGATGGCGTCAGCAGCACCTCTGCGCGTTGCATCGTTGATGCTGATACAATTTGCTTGTCTCTCTCGCTCCCATTTTCTTTCTCTCTCCCTAGCACAGCGCGAGAAGCGCGCACTCTCTCTCGCACTCATTTTCTCTTTCTCTCTCCAGAGCATAGTGCGCGGCGCTCCGCGAGGTGGTTGCTAGGCAACGCAGTGGCAGGCGGCACACATTACGACTGACTTAAACAGCTCCGCTGTTAACAAATTTAAAACGTAGAAAGGCTTTTCTGAGAAAATGCCTGGGCCGATTTTGAATAAATAGGATGCATTTTACTGAGAACGTTATGGTTCTAGTGTCAGTTGAAATAATTGCTCTATTTAAAGCCTGAATTTTTCAATTGTGGAAAATTGGTAAGGTTGAAAGAAAAGAGAAGCACGAAGTCCCAGCACGCAGAGAAGCACGAAGTACCTAACTCTGTGCCAGAACTAATATCGCAGTTCTGTCTATTGCATGTGTTAGGACATCCAATGCGAAGAAATTGTATTCATAAATAAATATCTTACGTAATTCGTTATACTGTTTACAAGGTTTTGAAAAGGTCCTACTCGCATAATAGCAGTGCATTAGGAATCATGTACGAGGGTTATTCAAAAAGTAAGTGCCGTTTGCTCCTAAAAATATATATGCATATTCGTTAGTACAAGTTTTTATTGGCGAGTTTAGTACAAACCTACTTAACTTTTATGCATAATCACCGTTACCTTCTAAGCACTTTTCGTTCCGCTCCACCAGTTTCTTAAGTCTCTGCATAGAAGTTCGCCGCCTGGGAATTGAACCTCTTGACAACGGCCGTCTTGACTTTCTCGTTGTCTTCGAACCGTTGTGCCTGAAGCCACTCTTTCAAGTGCAAGAAGAGGAAATAGTCACTTTAGCATAGGCGGGATGCTGCACGGTGGGTGATGAAAAAGTTCCCAACTAAAATCTTGAAACTTCTCTTTGGTTCGGGCAGGGGCGTGTGGACGCGCGCTGTCATGGAGGAGGACAACTCCAGACGATAGGCTCCCCACCGTCGATTTTTGATTGCACGTCTCATTTTCGTGAGCGTTTTAAGTGAACGCGTGAGTCTATTTAAGATGTAACTGTGGTCCCACGTTCCACGAAATCAACCAAAAAAACGCCCTTTTCCTCCTAGAAAATGGTAGCCATTATTTTCCTACTCGAATAAGGCGATTGCTTAATTTTTTTTTTTGGTTTTGGTGAAGAGGACTTGCGCCACTGCATTGATTCGTTTGTTTCTGCAGTGGTGTAGGATATCCGAGTCTCGTCGCCTGTAACAATGCGTGAAAACAACTCATCTCCGTCTTGTCGGTAGCGGTCCGAACCATTCTCGTCCACTTGACATTCTTTGCAGTTTGAGTTGGTCGGTGAGCATTTTGGTTACCCACGTTGCACACACTTTGTGATATCCCACCTTTTCAGTTACACTCGTGTAAATTCTAGTGCGTACAACAACAGGAAATTTATCAGCCAGACAGCTAATCGTCGATCTAATTGCAATTCCCGGTGCTCTTGTTGAACAGTTTCATTGGTCTGGATGCTGGGCCTGCCACTCCGCTCTTCATAATGCACATTTGTGCGGTCATTTTTGAAGTCTCTACACCATTTTCTGACCTTTCCTTCACTCATGAGTGTAGGTCCATAAACTAGGCACAACTACCCATGAATTTGAAAGCTGATTATCCTTTTGCGTGGAAAAGTCGAATTAGAGCTCGCACTTAACAACCCGCAGGAGCAACGATTTTCACGGACATTTTCGTCTGCATTCCCCTACAAGCAGACGACTACTGGGCCAAAACGATAACTTCATTACCTTCGCGATGAATAAACAGATGGCGCTGCACAAATAAGACTATTCTGATGTGTTTGTATTCCAATTCCTAGTGTTCTAATGTCTCCGTGCAGTAAATGTTGAATGTTGGATCTCCCTTGTGAAAAAGCTACCCTGAAACACAGAAAGCCATTGCGACATGGCAGACAAAGTGGCTTGTTTCGACTAGTGTAAAAGGGGTCGACCAGCCCGTGCGAGAGCGGCGGAACTGAACATGCACCTGAGTCGGCATAAAGCGGGAGATCAAAGACTGAGATGAAGATGTGCCTCAGCCAACAATCCGAGAACCCACATTCCTTTCCCACCTAATCCCCTACAGCGGCCTACAGCCGTCCCCTTCCTTAAAATAAAGCCTTTATTCATTCATTCATTCATTCATTCTGATGTGTATATCTTTAAATGTAAATAAAGAGCCCTTATTTTTTCAATAATCTTGCTTAATACACACATTTAGGCAGTTTTAGAAGCATTATTGGGTGCAATTTACGGAATTGCGATCTTATTTTTCATTGCTGAGTTAGAAACTTAATAGTTTCATTTACTGAAAAGTGGCGATATTCAACAATTCTTAGCAAAAAATTGACGCCCTAATTCAAATTTCGTAGCGAACTGCCACTAGATTTTAACCTTGTCGTTTAAGTACAAATAACCTCATAAAACATGGTTCAGTTGTTGCCCAGAAAGAAAATTGATCCTTTCCCGTGTATTTCGATAGGGGCCCATGAGCTAAACATCCCTCTTAAGCAGCACTTCAAATATAAAATCCAACAAACCGCCTATGTGATGCAATCGTTCACACACGAAAATCTTGTAAAGCTTCCTGAGAAAATTTCGTACACATCACGGACACCGTCCTTATGAGTGACAATGTGAAGAGATCTTACGAATGTTTTTCAAGCGACATCAAGTCAATTTATGATCTCAGTTTTCCATTTTATAGTAACCCGGATGGACTGCCAAAGAAAACTGAACCTGGCAACGTTCAGCACATGCACCCTATCCAGTGAGGCTAGCTTAGCAACAGGGGCGTAGCCAGACATTTTTTTTGGGGGGCGTTCAATGGCATGACCGGGGGGGGGGGGGGGGCAAGCTTCTGCTTTCCGCTAGGTCACGTGACCGATAATAAATATTGGTAGTTTAAGCAGACTCTATACATGTATATCAAAGACATAGGACCGCCCCCCTCCCCCCCCCCTCGCGTGTGCTTGTGAAGAAATTAAGTCAAAAGTAAAGTAAGCTCAGTAAATACCTTAAGTACGACAGGTACAGTGGGCGTTTCGAGCAACGGTCTCTCATCGCGCCACTGAATGGACCAGTCTTCGAAAACGCATCATTGAGACGACCAGTGCGATCGGAGAAGACACCATTAATTGTTAATTTCCGTTAAGCGTAGATGGCGTCGTCCTCGTCGGGGCGAAGTGCGTTTCACAAGTCAAGGACGGCTATACACGTGAAAATGCACGTGTGACCAGGCTATACCTACTCCCATAGCAATAGCTTGTTCGCTGCGTCTTTGCGCTAGAAAATTTAAGTACGCGCAAAAACGCGTAAGGCTTTTTTTTTCGAAGCTTTCGTCGCCCTGCTCCCTCATACGAGAGGGTTGCATTTCCTGCGTCAAGTGCATGGGCCGCTGCGTCTTCCGCCGTGTGCGAGCGTGCAGCCGTCATTTGCCTTTACGTCAACAGATTCTGAATTTTACAGAATATTTCACCGCACTGCATAGTTATGGCATGTGTACGCATTTTAAGTAGTGCGTGAAACTCATTTCTGCTTCACTTAGGCCGGTGCAAACAGGAAGCGGCTTTGTACAGCGGTGAGCACTGTTAGGGTGAACACGCGAGCGCGTGGCCGACGGCACTGTCAGCGCCCCGTTACGGTCATCACTGAAAACATTGCGCATGCGCATCACGCCTTCCGCGAAATAATTGTTCCACCGCGCGCATGACGTCATGAATGCACTTGTTCGTCGTCTGCTAGCCGCATTTTTGTTTTCTAAGCCCACGCATCCTGCATTTTAAGATTTCTTTAAACATCTGTGCTTGAACAGAACAAGACAAAAAAACTTGTATATCTATGGGGGCGTGTCTATTCGTTCCCTTCAAAGTTGTTGTGCATGCAACGCCGTATATAAAACAACTAAACATCTTTCGCAGCCGTTCATTCTGTCGCCAGATCGTATTATGGCTAGGGTTCCCGATGATGAACGGCGCTCAATTGTCGATCTTTCCCTGAAAGGTTATTCCCAGTGGTATATTGGCGCTTTAGTTAATAGGCCCCTGAAGACTGTGAACAGGATAATTCAAGCCTACAAGTATGAAGGTCGCATTCAGGATGCACCCCGCGCGCCCCGCTCTAAAGCTACCACAGACGATGAAGACGCCCTCATAGTTGCAGCTGCTGTTCGTAACCCTTTCTTGCCAGCCCCAGCAATACGCGAGGACTTGGATTTGGACGTTTCGGACACCACTGTTCGACGTCGCCTGCGTACTGCGGGCCTTCACAGTCGCGTCGCAGCGCAGAAGCCACTACTAACGGCGGCAAACAAGGACGCACGACGGCAGTTCGCTGAGCTGCACGAAGCATGGACATCAGAAGAGTGGGGTCGCGTCATCTTTTCGGATGAGTCGACGTTTTCGACGCGACAAGACCAAAGATTGCGTGTTTGGAGACTACCAGGCACACGGTGAGGCAAACTTCCTGCTTTGAAAAGCAATTGTTTTAGTTAACGTCACAATGCCACGCAGGAACGACCCGGACAACGTGCAAGGTGTTTCTGCCAGTGGGAGATCGAGTGTGAACGTGTGGGGTGCTGTTTCAAGATATGGTTTAGGGCCCCTGCAACGTATACGTGGACACTTATCGTCGGAACAATACTGCAACATTTTGAACAATGTGCTGTTGCCATATGCGAGCAGTTTATTCCCAGACGGTGATTACCTGTTCCAACAGGACCGGTCACCGATACACACGGCGCGGGCTGTCAAGGAGTTCCAGGCGGAGCAGCACATGCAGCTACTGGAATGGCCTCCGAAAGGAGCGGACCTGAATGTGATAGAAAACGTGTGGGGCCGTCTGAAAGCTTCTTTGGCAAGGAAGCCCCTTTATTCCGCGACTTCGGACCAGTTGCGGGCGCAAGTCAGCAACGAGTGGGAAAAGCTGAAAGCCGATCGGGAATATGTTCGATCACTTTACGACTCGTTACCTTCCAGAATAGCTGCAGTCGTTGTTGTAAGTGGTCACATGACTCGCTATTAGATTTGCTCATGTTTTTATATTTGTTCTCATGGTCTTGTTTAACTTGAATTGCAAAAGTTCAATTTTCTTGAATAAAAAGTTTAATAATTATCCCTCTTACACTCACTTTTTTCCTTCACGCGCCAATCTTCAATCCAGATGGACCTTGAAATGCAGAAGGTATCAGCTCAGCGAACAAAAAATGCGGCTAGCAGACGACGAACAAGCGTATCGATGGCGTGATGCGCGCGGTGGAAAGAGTGTTTCGCAAAGCACATGCTGCGCATGTGCAATGTTTCCAACGATGGCTGTTACGCGGCGCTGATAGTGCCGTCGGCCACGCACTCGCGTGTTCACCCTAACAGTGCTCACCGCTGTACCTCACAGAATCTCGACTGATTGGTGCACTATATTGATGCAGGAATGAACTCCGGTATTGTTCAGTCCATAGTGCACATAACCAATTTCTCAGGACGCGTGAACTCCGACGAGAGCTGTCAGCGCCTGCAACAAGAGTTTACTTACGCTGTACTGCGCACAGCAGTAATTCATGCTTGTCGGCTGTCTGTTTCGTGCATTCTGTTGCGAGTCGGTGGAATTTCACTGCTGGCATCAACCCCTTCGTGTGTACATTGCTGGTTTGGGATTCCACAACAAAACAGCAACTACCAGCCTTCCGTAATTGCTGGTTTGGGATTCAACAACACAACAGTAATTACTATATATCCTTCCGTAGGGGCGCAATCGCAAACAAGCGACGTTTCTCGCGCAGACTAAGCCTACGTTCACACTTGGGAAGCGGCAAGCGGGCGGAAAGGCCAAAGTGGCAGGAAAATTTTTTCCGCGCCTGTCCAAGTTGTTCACATTTGTTTTGCTACCGCCGCGGCCGCCGCTGCCGTTTTCGTCCAGATCCATCTAGTCTGCGTACGTTTGTCGGCGTGGTGGCGCTCGTTATCGCATTATTTCGAGCGGTATGTTCATTCTTTGACCCACGTACCGTCATCAAAAGTGATCATTTTACGCAACTTCGCGTGTCATCTGCGACCTTCGGTAAATTCCTCGTTGGCGTTCCGTAATTCTCCTCACACGGGCGCGGTAGCGCTGAGTCACACGTTGGTGCCTAGGCGTGATAACATTTTTTAATAGCTTTTATTTACAAGTTGTAATAACATTTCATCATTTCGTATTTTCGGCGCCTCCAGGACACCAAAGGGGCAACGGGAACACCACAGCTTAAACCCGGGCTGGCCCTTGTGTTGGGGCTCGCCAAAGCCTGCGCGTCCTACGTGAGACCTACGCTCCCAATCTATCGTCGCGACGAGAAAAGCACCCCGCGACTTCTGCAACATACCGTACACGTGCGAGGAGAATTATGGAGCGCCAACGAGGAATCTGCCTAACTATTGTCTGCCATGGAAGTGGAAGAAGAAATGGCTTTTATACTTCTACCTGCTTGTTTTCTATAAATGGACAATGAATAAACGGAAGACGCGGACACCTCGGAAACGGCGGTCGTGGGTTCGCCTGGCTTTGCAAAAGCGCGAGAAGTTGGGTCACGCCAAGGCTTCGTTGCCGCACCTCTGGTCGCGCGACGTTGAATACTATCGCGAGTATTGCTGACAGTACGTTTTAGTGCCACTCTTGTCGTAGAGCAAGGGCTGGTTCTTGATCGCGTCGATCAGCATTACAGCCTACACTTTTGGTGCCATGTTCAATTTTACGACCGGTTGTTTACATGCTAGTGTAGCTTCCAGTGAGGAAGAACGACTTTCCGCCGCGTTTCCGCTTCGTCATGGCGAAAAAAACGGCCCGAGACCGATTTGGCTCGCAGCCTATTTTTCTGCCTGTTTTGCCGCCGAGGCGGGCGGATTTTTGCAAGATTTTGCCGCTTCCTACAGCTTCGAGACCAAGTGTAAACGTAGTCTAAGATCCTGCGCGAGCGCGGCCTAACCGGCACCTGAAGGGAAGCGGCGGAAATGTATACCGGAGATTTCGACCACCTGGGGTCTTTAACGTGCACCTAAATCTAAGTAAACGGTCCTCGAGCGTTTTCGCCATCATCTAAAATGCGGCTGCCGCATTTGTTGCTTCATTTGTTGCGCATTTGTTGCGCATTCGTTGCTTCAGAATGCGGCCGCCACATTCTCGCCCAAAACTTCACAGAGTGTCAAAGCCTTGACAAACACCGTGACAGTTTTTTTCCATACGCAGACATGATTCGCTGTAAATTACCAACCCAAACGGAAGCGCCCAGAAATGAAATTGTGATAGTAGCACCGGTTTCATGAATTATGTCAGCGCTTAGCGACGAAAACAAAGGGTGGGTAAGGGGGGGGGGTGCGTAAAAAATTCGGGGGGGGGGGGGTTTGAACCCCCCCAACCCCCCCCCTTGGCTACGCCCCTGCTTAGCAAGACTATTATAAGAATTATCAGGCATTGCCTGGGATAATATTGGTCTTAGTGAGGGGTGAAAAGAAGTGGTGAGGCTTATGCAGTGCTGACTAACAGCCACGTCCTTTGCTACAGAGGTCTTCCAGATAGGAGAGAATTCGGAGTAGGATTTCTAGTCTATAAGGACATAGCGGGCAACAATGATTAATTATACAGCATTAAGGAGAGGGTAGCAGTCGTCGTAATAAAGCTGAATAGGAGGTAGTTGAAGGTTGTACAAGACCAGAACCCAACCTCCAGTCACGATGATGAAGAAATAGAACAGTTTTATGAAGATGTTGAATAAGCAATGAGAAAGCTGCAAACTCAGTATACTCTAGTCATGGGCGACTTCAATGCAAAAGTGGGGGAAAAGCAGGCTGGCGAGCAAGCAATTGGCAAGTACGGCATCGATTCTAGGAAAACTAGAGGAGAGATGTTGGTAGAATCCGCGGAAAGCAATAGGCTCCGAATAATGAATACCTTCTTCAGGAAGCGCAGCAACAGGAAGTGGACCGGAAAAGCCCTAAATGAAAAACAAGGAATAAAATAGATTTTATACTCTTTGCCGATCCCAGCATCGTGCAGGATGTAGAAATATTAGGTAGGGTAAAGTGCAGTTACCATAGGTTAGTGAGGTATAGGATTTCTCTCAATTTGAAGAGAAAAAGAATAAAGTTAGGCATGAAGAAACAGGCTCAACTAGACGCAGTAAGGGTAAAAGCAGACCAATCCAGGCTGCTGCTCGCAAACAAATGTGCAGCTTTAGAATAGGAAGATAAAGACAACATAGCGGTAATGAATGAAACCGTAACTAGGTTGCTCTCAGAAGCAGCAATTGAAGTAGGAGGTAAGGCACCAAGGCAACCAATAGACAAGCTCTCCAAAGTAAGAAAGGACCAAATAAAGAAACGGCAAAACATGAATATGTCCAACTCAAGAAATCAGATAGAATTCGCTGAACTGTCGAAACTGACCAACAAGAAGAAAGTAATGGACATCCGAAATTACAACGTAGAAAACATTGAGGAAGCAGTGAAATATGAATGCAGCGTAAAATCAGTGAGAAGAAAACTAGGCATAGGATAACGCAAAATGTATGCACTGAAAGATAAGCAGGGTAATATCATCAGCAATTTCGATGATATAATAAAAGCAGCGGAATATTTCTATACTGATCTGTAATGTTCCCAGAGCAGCCAAGCTACTTTCATTCGAAGTAGTGATGAACAGTATAGAGCGGCCCATTTTATAACTAGCGATGAATTTACAAGGGCCTCTAAAGATGGCCAGGGGAAACGCTGCTGGAGAATATGGAATAACAGTCGACTTATTTAAGGATGGAAGAGAAATCGTACTTGAAATGCTTGCGGCCCTTTATATGCAATGTTTCACGACTTCAAGTGTACCAGAAAGCTGGAAGAACGCCAACATTATACTCATTCATAAGAAGAGAGACATTAAAGAATTGAAGAATTATAGACCCATTAGCTTGGTCTTAGTATTGTGTAAAATATTCACCAAGGTACTTTGAAATAGAATCAGGGCAACACTTGACTTCAGCCAACCAAGGGAACAGGCTGGCTTCAGGAAGGGATATTCTACGATGGATCATATCCATCTCATTAACCCGGTAATTGAGAAATCTGCGGAGTACAATCAACCTCTCTATATGGCTTTCATAGATTATAATAAAGCATTTGATTCGGTAGAGATAGCAGTAGTCATAGAGGCATTACGTAACCAAGGAGTACAGGACGCATACGTGAATATATTGGCAAATATCTTCAAGGATTGCACAGCAACCTTGGTTCTCCACAAGAAAAGTAGAAAGTTATCTATCACGAAATGGGTCAGGCAAAGAGACACAATCTCTCTAATTGTATTCACTGCATCCTTATAAGAAGTATTCAATCTCTTAGACTGGGTAGGCTTAGGAGTGAGAATCAACGGCGAATATCTCAGGAACCTTCGGTTTGCAGATGACATTGTCCTATTCAGCAACAAGGGGGCCGAATTACAGCCAATGATTGAAGACCTTAACCGAGAAAGTCTGAGAGTAGGGTTGAAGATTAATATGCAGAAGACAAATATAGTGTTCAATAACCTGGCAAGGGAACAAGAATGCGGGATCGCCAGTCAGCCTGTAGAGTCCGTAAAGGAGTACGTTTATCTAGGCCAATTACTCACAGGGGACCCTGATCATGAGAAAGAAATTTATTAGAAGAATAACATTGAGCTGGAGTGCGTACGGCATGCATTACCAAATCCTGACTGGGAGATTACCACTGTCGTTGAAAAGAAAAGTATGCAATCACTGCAGTCTACCGGTGCTAACATATGTGGCATAAACTTGGAGGTTAACAAAGAAGCTCGAGAACAAGTTAAGGACCGCACAAAGAGCGGTGGAATGAAAAATGTTAGGCCTAACGTTAAGATACAGGAAGAGAGCGGTGTGGATTAGAGAACAAACGGGGATAGCCGATATTCTATTTGACATTAAGCGGAAAAGGTGGAGCTGGGCAGGCCATGTAATGTGTAGGACGGATAACCGGTCGACCATTAGAGTTACAGAATGGATATAAGAGAAGGGAAGCGCAGCCGAGGACGGCAGCAAACTGGGTGGAGTGATGAAGTTAGGAAGTTGGCAGGCGCAAGTTGGAATCAGCTTGCGCAAGACCGGGGTAATTGAAGATCGCAGGGAGAGGCCTCTGTACTGCATTGGACATAAATATAGGCTTATGAGTAAAGAGAAAATATTGTAACCCCTGAGTCAAAGTGGAACTTTCCATAAGAATACGCAAAATAATGCCATGATTTTGAGACGAATTTATTAAGACCAAGGAAAAAGTAGTATTCAAATCGTATACAAAGTTCGCAATTGTCTAAATAAACATTTGAAAAAAGCAAGGTCTGAATACTTCTCATACGTTCACTTGTGCTACTTGGTCTACATATACAGTGTGGAGAAGGTTAGCCTCCTTGCTAAGTAGTGAAATACCTGCGGCAAAAAATATGATCCTTAAAGTTAGGTGGCAGTGAACTGAAGAGAAATGCATGTGTAACTTGGGACCCTTTCACTAAAACTGGCACTAGCAAGGTAGAAATGGTGCAAAGAAAAGCAGCTCGTTTCATTTATAACAGCTTCGGACGCACTTCAGTGACAGACCTATTAACAAAAGCAAACCTGCCACCAATAATGCATAGAAACCGTGTATGACGACTAAAATTCCTTTTATTGCGATAGCAATTATATGGACACTCAAAAGCAGATTTCTGCCGTCGGCGTCGCCGTCGCCGTCGCCGTGAGGTTCCGTATGACGTCATTTGGAGATGAAATCGTCGCCGCGCGCCGAACGCTGTATGTGCGAGTGAAAGGGCGCGAGGGGCGCGTCTTTCACGGGGAGTGAACGCACGGCGGAGAACAAACGCGCGTTCGGCGCCGTGCTCGCTTAAGGGCTGCAGAAGTAGGCGTCTCTTTTCTCCTTTACAATCACCATATATGTAGAGCAAACGCGCCTTCTTCGGACGCGCGAGAGGCCGTGGGGGAGGGGGAGGGAAGGGAGGCGACGTTTAGCTGCGGCACCAAGTGCCTATTTATATCAGAGGCTCCAGCAACAGTCACCAACGCCGCACGCATTTTGAGCTAACGCGGGCAAAACGCCGATGGCGTCGACAACAGTTCTGCGTGTTGTTGCTACCAAAGCCGCTCACCTTACTTCGTATGACATTGCTGTGTTGCTATCGCATTCATTGCTTCGCCCTTAGGGCGAAACTGTGACATTTTTTCAACTTATCAACGATCGTTATAAGACAGATCTCGCGGGAATAGTTACTTTTTCATCTGATTATGCTACTAGGCAACGACATAGCCGAACAATCACCCCATTTATTGCGCGTAATAATTGTTTTAAGCATTCCCTCTTTCCACGAACAGTGATTGTATGGAATCATCTAACCATTGACCAAGTCTTAAAATCATCACTTTGCGCGTTTGTTTCAATTATTAAGTAAAAATTTCTTATCTTGCTGTGATACTGCTATGTTTCAATCTCTGTTGACCTGATGTATTGTGTTCGTTGCCTATGCTATGGTGTTCTTTACATATGTATTGTTTGCCACCCTGCTAAAATCTCCAGTGGGGATTGCAGTATTGATGAATAAAAATAAACTTCAACAAGAATTTTGTTAATAAAGCGTGGAAAACCACATCTTAGTAATCACCTTTAACCATTATCAATAAATGATAGTTGATTGGTTATCTATTATGCGCATAAAATCGAGATGGTGTTATGTACAATAAAAAGAGTATAAACGACAAGGATATTGACGCCCTGCAAATTAAACCAATATCGTATCGTATGTTCCTTATTTCACAGCACCATGCATTACGCATATTAATAATGTTTGATTGATCAAATATATTTTCTCCCAAAGAATTAAAAGTGCTTGTGCAACATTAGAACGACCCAGTTAAGATAGTTGGTAGGTATTCATGTTAGCAACAGGCAGGCGTGCCGACACAGACACAAGTAAGGAAAAGCGGACTGCAGAATCGCGCACTATCAAGCGATAGGTGTCACAGTAACAGAAAAGCCGGTAGGCTAAACTTTTCTGCGCATACTCAGGAATGACAGTATCACACGTCAATTATGGGCCGCCTTCTTATTTGCCACGGTGCGACCTTTCAGTTGACAGTCGGTGTTCTTGTTGTAGACGCGAGTAGACGGAAACGGACAGTTTCCGTCTACTCGCGTCCGTGTCTGCGTATACACCTACCTTTTTCTAGCACATTTAACAGCTTTGTTTACCAAAAGACTATAAAAATGTTGTGGGAAACTATCGGCTAACCTCTATAATAGGTGTTTTTTTAAAGCAATTAGGAAAAGATATTTTAGAACAAGTTCAGCATAAACATATTTGCCAAACTGTCCACATGGTTTCCGCAGAGGCATCTTTACTTAGCAGGCATTGCTCTCTAAAAAGTAAAATAATTTTTTCCATAAAATGGAGATATTGCACCCAGAATTTTTGTAGACCTGTGAAAAGCTTCTGACGATATGATTCACGATCTTTTTTTAAGAGAACTTGAACTATGTGGCATACGCAAGATGGCCGCATCTCTCGAGCGTTATAAACTGGAAGAACACACGCAAACAGTCTCTAGTATTGACTCACTTACCGAATGACTTTTTTTATCCTCAAGAGCACCACAAGCAAGCTTTTTGGGGATAGTTTCTATTTAATCAGTAAATTAACAACATCGTCCAAGTAAGTGCAACTTATGAATTCTTTATGTACGCAGACGACACCAGTATGAATTTTTATAAAAGCGGGCAAATCAGTTGGCAATTAACTTGATGCAGGAATCTTATTCTTACAAAAATACATGAATGATCACAACGCAACAGTCTTCAGCGTAATGTTAATCAAACAAGAACAGTTGTTATCGTTTTCGCAAACGAAGAGTATATCTAGTAATAAATATACTAAATAACATCAACGAACGTTGTTATTGTTTTTACTTCAAGACGTTAGGCGTGGTACTTAAAGAAAAACATGTCATGGGATGTCCCCGTCGTTCTAATGCTAACATAGATGGCAGATGTTTTTGTGTTGTTAACCGTAATGGCCACATACTGCCATACAGCATTACGATAGTAATCTACAACACCTTTACTATAGAGTTCAGATATCTCAGATAGTTTGGGCAACCATGATGCGTGAAAATAAGCATAGGATAAATCAGCTGCAAAACAATTTCGTAAGAAAGCTGAAGGCATGTCACTGCATTATACCACGAACACCCTATATATCAAATATAATACCCTAGACAGACCTGTTAGATTATATTTTTCCTAAAATATTTTCCTAAAATATGTAGTGATTGCAGAAAGGGCTATTTTATTATAGGCTGTCTACTTTTTTACGTAAAATTTGAAAGAATTGCCAAATTTCGAAAAAGAAAACTTGGCGTATAAGCTATGTACCTCAGCAGCTATAAATGATATCGAAATTCTGTAAACTGCACCTAATAATACATCCAAGGCGGATAGCAATCATATATCATACACCATCCTGAAATATACCACTGTATTGTGAATGTGGCATTTGCAAAACCGTTCAAAACATTATAACAAATTCAGGTAAGTTTTAAGGTATAGCAAGAAAAAATTGTTCGCTTTTGATGCTCTAACGGGGGCAGTTTATAGAAATGCCTCGTTTGTTTTTAATGGCTGAGTTGCGGATTTGTTAACTTCGTGCTTCTATCTTTTTTTTTGCAAATTTACGAATATCCTGCAATTCTTTGAAAACCTTACACTATCTAAACGAAAATTCTATTTGCTGCAGTCTCTGCAATTTAACTTTGCCTCTTAATTGCAACACATTTCATTCAAATCGGTTCGGCGGTTTTCTCATAAATACATTCCTGCATTTTACATGTATTTCGGTATCCGGAATCGAAGATAGGCCCAAGCTAAAGCTTCCTCTTAAACAATGGATCACGCCAGTTCTATAGGAAACCCATAAAACAGAACCCTGACGTATACGCAAGACGGGGCGGGACAAATAAAAAGTATGCTCAAGGAAAAAAAATATATTGTAAAGGCGTTTATTGCTCACAGGCGTTAGGGCCGACCATTGGGTCAGTTCAAGGAACCGCGAGCGCGAGGGGCGTAGTCCGAGCGATGCGCTGGATAGACTGACCCACTAGACAGCGCTGGTAAGGATGCCCCACTGCATCGTCCCTCTTCTTCACTACAATTACCCCGGGGACGAAAAAGAGAGCCATCCGGCGACCTAACAGTTCGTCGCTATTAGTGGGTCATAATACGGTTTGAGGCGCTCGATGTTGACAATGTCGCGTCCGCGACGGCGCATGTCCGACGATGGCTCAACGGGCTCTATCACATAGTTGACGGTTGATGCACGCTCGACGATGCGGTAGGGACCTTCACACTTGGGCATTAACTTGGAAGACAGACCAGGTGCAGCGGAAGGAACTGAGAGCCACACAAGCGCTCCAGGAAGAAAGGTGGGCGCAGAGGAGGTATCACCGCGAGTGTTCTTCTGGAGCTCTTGGTCTTTAGAAGTAAAGGCCCCGGCGAGGTGGCGGCACTCTTCGGCATGTCTCACCGTATCATAAATGGGCGCACATTCAGATGCGTCGGGCCGGTATGGTAGCATTGTGTCAATGGTGTGCGATGGGTGCCGGCCGTACAACAAGAAATATGGCGAAAACCCAGTAGTGCTCTGCGTAGCGGTACGCGTAGGTGACGAAGGGCAGAATGGCGTCCCAGTTCGTGTGGTCGGAGGAGACGTACATTGAGAGCATGTCGTCGAGCGTACGGTTGAATCGTTCCGTGAGTCCATTGGTTTGAGGATGGTACGCCGTTGTTGTGCGATGAACAACATGGCACTCTTTGAGAACAGCTTCAACTACTTCGGAGAGGAAGACCCGTCCGCGGTCACTCAGCAGCTCCTGGGGTGGCCCATGACGTAAGATGAATCGCCGAAGCCGGAAGGAGGCAACGTCGCGCGCTGTAGCTGCCGGAAGCGCCGCAGTTTCAGCGTATCGCGTAAGATGGTCAACTACGTCGTCCCTCTTCTTCACTACAATTACACCGGGGCCGGCACCTCCACCACTTGTAAAGGCGTTTATTGCTCACAGGCGTTAGGGCCAACCGTTGGGTCAGTTCAACATACCGCGAGCGCGAGCGGCGTAGCCCGAGCGATGCGCTGGAGAGACTGACCCACTAGACAGGGCTGGTAAGGATGCCCCACTGCATCGTCCCTTTTCTTCACTAGAATATATTCAATGGAAGCTTCGAGGGAGCCGTTATCTCGGCCAGACATCTCTCCAGAATGCGGACGAGCTTTCTGGCCAGGTGTCTAGCAAAACCGTCGATTCATTGTCAGTAGAGCAAGTAGCTGGCCGTCTTCGAGATAACGCTGATACACAAGCGCGCTCGTTTCTAAGCACCGAGGGGAAGCGACAGCTTCAGGGTGTGTTTCTTTTTATTGCCCTTTCTTTAGTTGTGCGTCATAGCATACGTCATAGCGGGAATTTCGAATTATTCAGGGTCGATACGCCACGTGGTGGCGAAAAAAGGAAACTGTAAGAAATGTCCCTAATTCATGGTAATGGTCCAGCACTTTTGCAAATGACGAGATTTGTGAAGCTGCCAAATCTAAGCCAGGTAATATCCACGAAAAGAGCAGTGCGGCTTCGGACGTGCAAAAGGTTAACCATTTAGCGATTAGAAACCTGTCATGGCGGTTTCGTAGTACCAGATACTGCTGACACATTCACTCCGCGGTCGTGCTGCGTAAAGATGAGTCCATTCAGCACTCGGCGGGACTAGAGGGGACATAGTGCCCCTGCGTTTCCAAGAGGAGTGAACAATTGGAAGGGCCTGCTTGGCAGCTTTCGGCAGCATGATCACTTCATGTCATTGAACGACAACCATACGTCACCAGCTCCACTTTTGGTGAAGTGAGAAGTAACCTTTTTAACGTTCACGGCCATGCTGTGCGTGAACGTTTTGGACAAGCCGTACAGAAGGTACTGTAATTAACAAACTGTGGCACTCTCGAGGAATTTAGGCTTTGCACCGTAACTATGGAGTCGGCAACTATACTAAAGAAGGGGGGAAAAGGAAGGAGGACACCGAATTTTTGTGTCAGTACTTTCACAATCACTTGTGCATTGCTGCCAGTCAGTGGTATTCTGCATGGCCTTGCGCAATATAAATAAATGTTAAAAAGCTTAGCACTATATTGAGAGAGGTCAATTTATCCGACTTATTAAGCTGAAGCACAAGTGACTGACATCCCTGTGGGCCTTTCTTGTGCACATTTGCTCATTACAAACATTTGGACTTGCAAAAATGATCACATTATGACTGGTTACATTTAATGCACTTTTATCTTGCTTTGTCTCACAATGAATAATAAAAAATGAAAGCAGCTATTTTAAAACTCCTAAACTCATCACACATAAAAAGGCTTGACTAGACCATTTGAGTAATCATTCCTGGCACCTGTACAGGCTTTATTAAAGTACAATGGCGCATAACATTAACATTAATGGCGCAGTACAATGGCGCATAAGCAGCCAGTACATTAAAATTAGTTTGCAGCTTGTCTACTGCAGTTACTATTGTGTATCAAGCTGAGCATGTTTACAACATAAGACGCGAGCTGTGCACTACCCATCAATTCGATGTGCTGGCTATCATTTCTTGAAATGCACAAAGCCAACATATACTTTCAAAATAATAAAATATGGCATCTTGAAATGCACAAACCCAAAGTATACTTTTAAAATAATAAAATATGGCAAACGAACCAAAAAAGTAACTAGGAAATATGAAATGTACTCACAAAAATTTTACATTCAAGTTTTTTTTCTGTGTGCTGGTTTGCGAAGCACAAATAACAACAATAATTGAACATGCATGCAGGGGTGCATGATTTGCCATTGGTTAGGAGCCTATGGCTGCTCCACGGAGTCTGCATGGCCTGTGAAAAAGTTGATAAGCTCAAGAGCTTTGATGTGCGGCTTTGTGTCTTTTAAGTTTAAGAATGCGTGTTCAATGAATGTTAAGATTTCATGTGCCTTCCGTGGGTATTCCACGTGAAACACCCAGAAGGATACAAAGAGGCACGCTATTCCTGAAAGCAGCGAGGCGTCGTTGAACACTCGCTGTATGTCAATGTGCAGCTCGAATCCTCCGTTCTGCACTAGACAAGGGGTCAGCAGGGCTTCTTCCTAAGAATAAAAAAAGAAATGCTGTTGTGTAAAGTGTAATTTTCAGAGTTAATAATGCTGAACCAACTACAACAAAAGAAACATGGATCCTCAGTTTAAGAAACACACGTCTAGTGACCATTTTTAT